>NC_142929.1:142074662-142112162 GCF_046866305.1 Octopus bimaculoides
TTATATCGTTAGCAGACAGGGATCGTCTACCACGATACATCGATCTTTATTTTCTTATTTTCCTTATCAAGTTTATGATTAAGTACACGCTCTACAAATGTTTCCCTCTTCTTTCACCATATTTCTCCTACTTATCTCCTCCTTCTCTCTACTATTCACAAGAGCGGAGGGTCTACAAATTTGTGATGCGAAATACCCACACCCGCCCATCACTTGTACCTGATGTGAGTAATTGGCCTTATCTCCCTTTCTATTGCTGTGATTGTACTCCCAATCTTGGCCAACTAGTTTATATATAAGAAAATACAACGTCACTGAAACACAAGTAACCAAGTCATTGTGGCAATTATTTCAATATTGGTTTCAAATTTTGGCACAAGGCCAGCAATTTATGGGCGAGGGTTATGTCGATTACATCGACCCCAAACCTCATCTGGTACTTATTTTTTCGAATCTGAAATTTCATCCGGCAAGCAGCCTACGGTTAAGCAGCACATGCCCGGTTGTCATCCAGAGACTGCTCACACGTAAAGTTAAAGGCAGTGAAAAAGACGATTGGGACAAGTTGATATATTGAAAAGGGAATTACAAAAGCTGGACGAGAGATCTCCAGCGGTTCCCGCCTGGATACTTTATCCCTATCAATTTTTTACACACAATAAAAGTTCCTAATCTATCTTTTAAGTATTTTTTTTCTTTTGACGTTTGGAATTACGTTTAGTACCACTTCATCTTTCTTTGGTAACGTCGGTGTAGAACAGCTCGAGACATAAATTAAGCCAAAGTCACAATTCTACGAAATTTCGTAAAAAACACAGAAAAGTTAGAATATAGTTTGTAGGTTGAACGTCATATTTCATCTTTTTTTTTCTCAATCTTAAACATTAACTGCTTAGCAGTAAAAAAAAAAAAAAAAAAGAAATAGGGAGGAATTTCGTTAAAATATTTCCATGGAAGTTCTGCCTTCGCAAATTTTTCTGTACGAAGCCACAGTAAAAGTTTTTGAGATAAGTAATATTCGCAAGTCCACTTCTCAGGTGCAGAATCTCTGAACGGTGTTTCGCATTGAGCTTTCAGTCGTGATGAGTTAGAATTAACAGCCAGTTTTTGAAAATGCTTAAAAAACAAATCAAGAGGTTTCGCAAACAAGTGGATTGTCTCTTGTGGTTTATCTGTGATTAAAGAAAAGAGACTCTGTTTCTGTCTTCTTTTTCTCCCCCTTTCCCCTTCTCCCATCATCTCTCTCTTTCCTATATATATATATATATATATATATATATATATATATATATATATATATATATGTGTGTGTGTGTGTGTGTGTGTGTGTGTGTGTGTGTATGTGTGTGTGTGTGTGTGTGTGTGTGTGTGTGTGTGTGCGTGCGTGTGTGTGTGTGTGCATATAAATGTGCGAAATTTGGCAGTCACTGTCAACACAATCCTTGTTAAAGAAACACACACACATATTTTATTAAAGACCAGCAAAAATATCACAAAGAGTGTTACACAGTTTCACGTTCCCGTCGTTCGTCCGAGAGCTTCGCTTAGAACGAAGCAATATAAAGTTATACGCAGTTATATGAATTACTTTGAAAGATATACATTTGAAAATGGTTTCATGTCATTGGTCCTTTCAACCTACGGTCTTTTCAATACCAACCTGGATTATGAATTAATGTCCGTCAACACGTACAATGTTTCCTCTCCTTATACTTCATTTATATATACATATATATATATATATATATATATATATATATATATATATAGTCCCTTCCGGTCATTTCAAAATGTAACCATTTGTGAAACGTTGGCGATTCTCTTCCTCCGTCTTCCCTTCTTTTGGACTTTTCTCTATTTCTGACGAAGAACTTTGCTCCAAGCGTCAAATCCTCTTTCTTTCTGAGCGTCTGATAATTCATTACTTGTACCACGTCCTCGCGTTCTTGTTTTTTCATGTTTGTTCTTTGTTTGGATTCACTATATATATATGTGTGTTTGTGTGTGTGTGTGTGTGTTTGTGTGCATATGTATATATGTGTATGTTATATATATATATATATATATATATATATTTATTTATTTACTTATATATATATATATATATTTATTTATTTACTTATATATATATATACATATATATATATATATTTATTTACTTATATATATATATATACATATATATATATATATATATATTTATTTACTTATATATATATATACATATATATATATATATTTATTTACTTATATATATATATACATATATATATATATATATATATATATACACATGCATACCTACCTACGCACCTAGCTACCTACTTGCCTACCTACCTACCTACCTACCTACCTACCTACCTACCTACATACATACACACATACATAGCCAATGGTTAGAGCATGGCTCAGTGGTTAGGTCTGGCTCACAATCATGAATAAGATTTCCGCACCGGGCTGTGTGTTGCGTTTTAGAGCAAAACACTGTATTTCACGTTACTTCAGTTCACTCAGCTGTAGATATGAGTTACTATGCCACTGGTGCCAAGCAACATCGGTATTTTACTTTGTATTGGGTACAATCGGTGGCATGGAGAGGGGACGCTGATACAACCTTGCCTCGACTTCTGTCTCGAGGGTAACTTTCTAGGTGCAAACGCACGGTCATTCACGACTGAAGAAGGTCTTTACCCTAAATATAAATACTTACGCATGTTATACGCATATATTGTTTTACTTTATTTTGTTTTGCTTCTTTCAGTAATTGCACTTCTGCCAAACTATTGTACCACCCTCAGGGGTTAACTCGGAACAAATGGAAAACAATACTCACTACTTAATTTGAAGTCCATAACATATTTTGTTACGTACGTTTGAAAGAAAAGCAGTTCTTAAAGCGATGAGGAGACATCTCCAAAGGCACATCCTCCTTCAGAAATTTATCACCACTCAGGGGCTAGAGCAGAGTTCATCCAAGATGCAGCGACTTTACATTTTAAAACACAACGAAGCTTATGCCTCAGACTTGTAGACTTATAATTTAAAAGGATACAACTTTTTTTTTTTAACAACAACACAGGACTCTATAAATGAATGAAACTAGAGTTAATGAAATTAATTTCACAAGATTACCACTGCTTTCAGTAAACATGATCAGCAGTTACTTTGAAAAGTATTAAATAGATACGGTGCTAATAATCCTAAAGAAAATGCGGCAAGCTTATCGTTAATTAATTTTATAGATGTACTAGTAAATTGATTACAGGCTATCACAAACATTCTATAGTGAAATTTCTTTTAGATATACATAGAAATATTGGCATTATTAAGCTGTTCGTTGCTCAAATGCTGATATTTAACCACTATTTCAAGAAACTTTCCAGAGATGTGCCAAGACTTGAATATTAAAGCATACATGTTATGTACAAGAGGGAATTTATCGACTGGTATGAGTTTAGAATAGTAACATAAACATTGTAATCAATAGATGCTAACAGTTGTTAGGATACGAATTATAGGAATCGATTTTAGTCATTAGCCGTACTGGAGCAACGCGTCGAATGGTTAAGTCAAACAATTCGACCACAGAACATATTTTCTAAAATTTATTACTTATTGTACTGTTCTCGTTTCCTTAAACTGTTAATGCAACAGTCACGTAAACAAACCTATGCCGGTTGACAAGTGGTAGGAGACACACAAAGACGCACACACAACGACACATACAGAAAGACACACACACAAAGACACCCACACGCATACACATGAACATACACAAACACACAAATGTACGCGTGCCAAATTCATTGACTGAGCATTGGTCGACCCGGGGATACCGTAGAAGAGCCTTGCATCTCTACTAAATATTAAATATTACCATTATAACAATTAATAAATAATTTGAATGCATAATTTGAGATTCAAATAAGTTTTAACGATTGTAAGCGTGTCTATGTACTTCTGTCATGTTTGTGTGTATATATATATATATATATATATATATATATATATATATATATATATATATATATATATATATACACATATATATATATGTATATATATATATATAAATATATATACATACTTATATATATATAAACATATATACACACACATATGTATATATATATATATATACATACATATATATATATATATATATATATATATATATATTGCGTTTACATATTTGTTTTGCAAGATTTTTTATGTGAAATCGTGTGTTGAAACAGATGTTGTTGTACTTGGGGATGGTCATGTTGCCAGTTTAGCCAATAAAAACACACGCACTGTATATTTGGTGTTAATTTTCTTTTTTTTTTTTTTCAGCTTTATATTACATTAATCTTAATCTTAATCTTATTTCGGCCAGAGTTCTTTCGTCACACTTCTGTGACCTCATCAGTGGTCCTTTGTTTCCTTCTTCTTTCTTATGTGTGTCTCACCTTGCTAACTATCAGCCATTTTGTATACAAAATGGCTGATAGTTAGCAAGGTGAGACACACATAAGAAAGAAGAAGGAAACAAAGGACCACTGATGAGGTCACAGAAGTGTGACGAAAGAACTCTGGCCGAAATAAGATTAAGATTAAGATTAATGTAATATAAAGCTGAAAAAAAAAAAAAAGAAAATTAACACCAAATATACAGTGCGTGTGTTTTTATTGGCTAAACTGGCAACATGACCATCCCCAAGTGTGTATGTATATATGTATATATGTTTATATATATATGTATAATTGTTTATACATGTTATATATATGTATGTAAATATATGTATATATATATATATATATATATATATATATATATATATATATATATATATATATATATATATATATATATATATATATATATATATACATATATTTACATACATATATATAACATGTATAAACAATTATACATATATATATAAACATATATACATATATACATACACACACACACACACACACACACACATATATATATATATATATATATATATATATATATATATATATATATATATATATATATATATACATGCATATTACAAACATACAATATTTTTTTGTATTTTATATATATATAGATTAGCTACCACCTGGAGTAAAATATCTTAGTACATGTTGCTGCCTTTACAGTTAATTTTTGCAAAAAGATTATTAAATGTGCCCCAAAACTTGAAGCAGATTTCGTTGAGATAAATATAAATGTAATCCAGAACGTTTGAAAAATAAATTTTATCTTGCAATCGTTACCATGCTTAATACTCAGGGTAGTTTGCAATATTGTATGAAGTGCACCTGCGAACATATGTTATTATTTTGGATGTTAATTTAACGCAACTGTTACATATCTAAAACCTGTCCATAAAAGTAAACACACACGCACATCCCTCTGAGAATCGTTTCCAGTAAACTTTGAGAAAAAGAAAAATCAAGTATGTCGGAAGGCAAAAAAGATTACAGAGCAGCAAAGTGTTGTGCTTCAGATAAGAGTAAAACAAAATTGTGTCCTGCACTGGGTTATGTTAGCATTCGCTTCGTAATTGCCGAACCCTGATGAAAGAAACCTATTATAATAAATGTGCGGATTGTTGAAGCCACCGTGAGTCAGAGGTCTAGAGATACAGAACTATCTTTATGTATGTTTGATGAAATTATCTTTTCAGTAAATACCTTGTTTCGTCTAAAGTCTAAAGTCATACACCGTGCAGTATGAATCTCTTTAAAGCGATATATATAAATATAAATCTACTTATATTTATGTGCATTTGTTTGTGTGTGTATATATATATATATATATGTATATATATATATATATATATATATATATATATATATATATATATATATATATATATATATATATATATATATATATATATATATATATATATAACAATATATTATAAATTAACTACCAACAAAAATAATTGGTAAGCTAACTTAAAAAATCATCACCTAAATAGCAGAAAAAAACGACAGTGAAGATATGCAGACTCTTCAAGAATCGATCCTTTTGGTTATATTAATGATAATAAAGGAGTTACGACGCAAAAACGTATAAATTCAAAAGAACATATTTATCTTCTTCCATATATATTTCAGTATAAATAATTCATTAAGATGCTTAAATCAAAATTTCTTTACACATCATTCAGGAACAGATATAACATCAGATAAATACATCACGTTTAAAAACACAAACCGTTCATGGCGAAAAAATTTCACAATTGCAAAAAACGAACAAAATTTTTAAAGTTTTAGCAAAAAGAACGCTATTACCTACATATATATATATATATATATATATATATATATATATATATATATACATACATACACACACACACACACACACACACACACACACACATATATATATATATATATATATATATCAGTATCTATACCAAGCAGTGTTCAAGCATAAGCGATGCTTAGGTTAGTTAAAATATATTCGTCACATATTTCAAATTCTAAAAGGTAAATCTGCACAGAGATACCTGTCTTCGGTATTTCCCATTCATTACAGTTAACACGCTATATACATTGCGTCTGGGAAACCGATATAAGGCAACACTGGGCAGATATGACAGAGGTTTTCGCTTGGTGGGTATCACGTCTTCTGATACATGATCAACAGCACATCATGCTGATAACATCACAGGATAATTCGTTGTTACTTGAGGCAGCTGGTTTATTTATCTTTTTGCCAGAGATAAAGCGATAATCCATGCAGTGAAAACACCCTTCATCACCTGTTCCAAAGAGGACGAAGGTCGTTTCATCTACATGGAAAGTGATGGGCTCCGCATTTTGGTATGTAAACTATTGTTTTTATTGACTGTTTTCAGAAGGTCCACACCATCAATGGGGAGTACTATGTGAACTTGTTGAGACAGTTTCGAAAGACTAATAAGACCAGACACCCGGGGAAAACTAACGAAAGGAGTCTTGTTTAATCCAGCAAACCAAGTCCTTGGTGTTCGTGCTTCTGGCTTTGAACTGGTTGATCAACTTCCCTATCCTTATGTGGCCCCATCTGATTGTCATCAATTCCCCAACATGGAAAAACATTTGGCTATGAATCAGTGGAGGAGTGATGGCGTGATATCAGCTGTTGATGCCATTTTTGCTCAACTGGATGAAAGCTTCTTTATCAATGGGTTCCAAAGAATGCCATACCTATGGAAGTAGTATGTGGACCGCAAGTGGAACTATGTTGAAAAATAAACCTCAGTTGATCACATTCCATAAGAATATCTTATACAGCCTATGAACTTTTCAACCAGCCCTCGTATAAATATGATCACGAAAATTAGTTACGTTATAGACAACATGCGAATTCAAGTTAAAATCGATGGAAATAAACTATTATATACTAAAATACTAAACCTTATTTAAAATTATACTATCAGGCGACTACGGTAAACACCATTTTCATATATACTGAATACTCAGGTGAATATTATCACATGAGAACCTAAAACTACATTCCAAAATAGAAACATAATGTCGCACACATGGATATTATTAGATGTAGGAAAATACAAAACATTTTGATTTGCTAGGAATATTTTTCGTGTTCCCTTATTTCTTTCATTATTCCTTCTTTTTTTTGAATATTTTTTTTGTTGTTGTTCCTTTTCCGATTGAAAGAAATTTTAAGTGTTTTATGCCTTGATATATTTCTCATCCATACATATTATTGAAAATGCTTTGAACCAAGCAAGATGAGAAAACAGAAAACAATAATTTATTAGCCATTTACGACACTGTGGTATTTCATATTACAATAAGAGAAACCCATGATACCACATGTGAAGTGTCATATGCTAACATCATTTATCATTTTCAGGTCTTAGGTAAGAAAAAGAAATAAATGATTAATAAGAATATATTATATTTTTGTATTCAGTCGTGCTCGAGAACCTATATTCATAAAACAAGTGCAAGGGTGTATGCAAATTTGCAAATATAAATACAGCTGTTCGCAAAAATTCATTCGTGCCATACATATTCATACACACACAGACACACGTATGGTGGGGAGAGAAAGATTCGAAAGCATATAGAAAGTGTTAACATCAATAACATATTTATTGCTTGTTGTGAAACCCTTAGGCGCACCGTCAGAGATCTCGTCATAAAAACAATTCCGGTGCGTCTAGGTTGATATTTAATTGTTCGCCAGCGGATTTCGAAAACTTCGTTTTACCTCTCTATTGCATAGGCATATCATCTAGCTATCACGGCAAAGTGGTTGGAATTCGTGACTTTGATATATAAAATATGGAAAAATGTTAACACCAACCGTATAAAGAACAAAGTGAATAGTGGTAACAGCAACTGAAGAAGTAATAATGTTAGCAGTAGTTGTAAGTATTATTTACATTTGACAGATATTTGTCGTCATCTTGTTTCTTGTTAACACATTTTCGCTGATATACCCTCCAGCCTTCATCAGGTGTCTTGAGGAAATTTCGAACCTGGGTTCTCATTCCTAAGGCATTTTTCGATGTTGTTGTTGTTGTTATTATTATTATTATTATTATTATTATTATTATTATTATTATTATTATTATTATTATTATTATTATTATTATTATTATTATTCAGGTCACTGCCTGGAATTGAACCTGAATAATAATAATTATAATCTATATATATAAAAATGAGAATGTGTGTCTGTCTGTGTGTGTGTGTGTGTGTGAATCCCTAAAACTTGAGAACTACGCAACCAATTTCATTCAAATTTTACAGATGCCTTACTTAGGGTTCTAGTTGTGTTTTAGTCAAAAAACATTTTTAACTTCTTGCAGAGTTCGAGCCCACGGCAACATAATATCTCCTCCGCTATTTAAGTATTACGTGTCAAAAGTGAAACAAAAACGCTCGTGTCAAATACTTTCACTTTAAAAATGAAACTATTCCACTAACTGAAGCAATCACATTTCGATACTGTAATGACAGATACTTTCAGAGAGAGAGAAAGAGAGAGAGAGAGATGTATATGTATACATATAGATGTATATGTACACGTATATGTATAGATATAGATATAGATCTATATGCATACATGTATATGTATACATATGTGTAGATGTATATATATATATATATATATATATATATATATATATATATATATATATATATATATAGATGTACATGTAATATGTACACATATATACATATATATATACATGCATACAGATATTTATACATATATACACCCATCACACACATACACATGCGCACGAACACACACATTAGTAATTTGTTTTCTTATCTAAAACTACGTCAAAAGTACTGAATGGATCTTTATGAAATTTGGAAATTATATTCTATGCATAACGGCCATAACTCCCATGAAAATTCATATATTTTTGATGTTGATGAAATTTTAACCCGAACATAACAGATGAGCACTGTCTGTAGCTGGTCTTCTCTTGGAAGAGCCCTGCTTTTCACATGGACAACTGTATGTTGGCTGCTCAAGAGTGGGTACCAAAAAAAACCTATTTGCATATGCTCCACAAGGGAAAACAAGGAACATTGTTTACAACGAGGTGTTATAATCACAACAGCAAGAAAGTATGTACACGATCACCTTCTTTTACGAAACTTCATTGATTTTCATATATTTATATTGATATTCATATATATATACGTGTGTTTGGGTGCGTGTGTGTGTATATATATATATCTATATATAAAGATGAGATTGTGTGTCTGTCTGTCTGTGTGTCTGTGTGAATCCCTAAAACTCGAGAACTACACAACTCTCTTTTACAAACCGAGTGAAAATACATATATTTCATATGTCAAAGAAATTCAAGCAATACATATAACACCAAAGTTAAAAACATTCCCAACAATTCCACAATCCCCAACCTCCAGAGCTATTGAAGAAACTGTTATCATCAACTGACCAAGATTCCTAACATTTGCAAAACAAAATTAGAAAATTAGACAATACGACGCTGTACTACAGATGACATCATTTGGAACCACAAGAGATTTAACTGAGGCAGCATTCATCCAAATTTTCAAGATCCAACCTCAGATTTATCATCGCATTGTCTCTCTACTACCTCTGTCAAATGAATCACCAAAATTGGCCTTTCATTATTTATAATCTGTACCTGTTTGTTTGGTTACACAAATAAAATACACAAAACGTGTTTCTGAATTACGTGTATTTACTTTATATACATATGAGTAGAAAACTTTCTTCTAGCATTCCACTTAATGTCTATGTTCCATGCTGGCCTGGATTGGAGAGTTATTAATGTAGAAATATGGTATTGTAGCTACTAACAGTTGAGGGTTGCGTAGTCTAGACGGCGTTTTTAGATTTCATTATTCTCTTTAACACGGACAACGCCGGGTATTTCTGCTAGTTAATAATAATAATAATAATAATAATAATAATAATAATAATAATAATAATAATAATAATAATAATAATAATAATAATTAATAATAATTAATAATTATAACAACAACGTCGAAAAATACCTTAGTAATGAGAACCCAGGTTCGAAATTTCCTCAAGACACCTGATGAAGGCTGGAGGGTATATCAAACAAGAAGAAGACAAATATCCGTCAAATAGAAATAATGTAAATAATGTACATAATTCCTCATGTCTTAAATATAGAACTGAAGTCGTTAGTAGTTGTAACATATACAACTAGTAGTATATGATTTTGTGCATGTAGGTATATGAGTCCATTGCTGGTCTCACATCCGATTGACACCCGGTGTTTTTTTTTCTAGCAGTTGTAGCATATAAAACTAAACCTTTATATGGATTAAGAAAAAAATCTTAAATGAAAACCCATAAATAGGCAAATAAAAGAAACATATATATATATATATATATATATTACGGAGATGTACTTGCATAGCAAGTGACCTGATCTGAGATCGTGTGCCGGAACGAAAACAATTGCAGCGTGGAAGGTGTAGATAAGCCATTTAAAATAACACATTCACTTCAACATTTAAATTTAATTTGTCAAAATATTTTCGTCGCTTTGAGACCGCGACCTGTTCACTGACAAAATTCTGTGCTGCATCTCTGTGCTGCATCTCAGATGCAGCACAGAATTTTGTCAGTGAACAGGTCGCAGTCTCAAAGCGACGAACAATATTTTGACAAATTAAATTTAAATGTTGAAGTGAATCTAACG
This sequence comes from Octopus bimaculoides, assembly GCF_046866305.1. Classification (NCBI taxonomy): domain Eukaryota; kingdom Metazoa; phylum Mollusca; class Cephalopoda; order Octopoda; family Octopodidae; genus Octopus; species Octopus bimaculoides. The sequence continues at coordinate 142,085,864 of NC_142929.1, forward strand.
GAGTTTGTGTGTTATTTTAAATGGCTTATAAATACCTTCCACACTGCAATTGTTATATATATATATATATATATATATATATATATATATATATATATATATATATATATATATATATATATATATATATATATATATAATATGTGTGTGTGTGTATTAGAGATAAAAAGAGAAGACGGAATATACTAAGAAAAAAAGTTATATCACTACAACAACTGTTCCATCTTCAAGATGCGCTGCTCCCTTCTGAGCATAGAACAATGTCATGACACCAGATGCAACTCACGCCTTCACTACCGTCCTAGATAATCATGACTTTGTCCTTATATTCTGTTTTTTTTTTATGTGTGTTGAACACACCACCACCTACGATACATGGTTAAATGTCTGACCTTACACAATGTTTCTCTTGGAGACGTCCACACCATTCCACACATGCACTAAGTTATAGGATACTGCTTCCCTTACCATAAAGCTTTCAATTGGAAACATATCAACGAATAAGGACCTAAGTCCATCAACACCTAAAGACTCGCAACACCAGAACTTTAATTCATGACTACCTACATACCAACATCAATAGCGGCTCCTCTGAGAAACTACATAATCGGACTCCCTGATCTTCACCTTTGTTAAATGCATATACTATTTACATGATTAATACTCTTTATTAATTCACTTACATAACGTGTGTATCGGTGTAATTGTATATTCGTGTTCGTGTATGCGCTTTTCGTGTGCTTGTGTGTATGTGTGTGCGTGTTTGTTTGTGTTCTTTTGTTTTACATTTCGAATTGTCTGGTTACTTACGTCAAATTCGTATTGTGGCTTAAACGTCTAAGCTATCAGCTGTATCTCTGCTCCTTTTTCCCCTTCAGTGGGTAGCTGGTGATTGACTACCTTGAACAGAAAATCTGATGCAAGGAATTATTTTGATCTACACAAAGTGTAACTCTTAGCATTTAGAAATTCAAATGTATGTAATCTATCAAATAATGCCCCAATTAACTGATAAAATATTATTCTTTTACGAATTGGCATGCTTTCAGTTGTATAATTTTGGGACTATAGAAAATAAATAAAATATTTTAAATGCATTAATGACTAGTTTCTGTTGGGAAATGTTTGCTTTTTTCCTTGGACATTATGGAATCGATAGTGATATTTATTAGATCACTAAAAATGTAATTTGTGCAAGTGCCTGTCTGATCTCCAGTTTCGTTTAGTTATGCATATACATGTGTTAATATATGTATGTAATTGCATGGATAACTGAGCCTTAGAATTCATTTAAATACATATTCTTTTAGAGACAAATAATGTATTAAAATATGCGAGGTATTTAATGCTTCTGTGAGTCTGATATCATTTACAGAGCTATTATTTATGTAAAGCGGAAAAGTCGTCATCATTTTGTACAAAAGAACTCTGCAAAAGTCTATGACCTTCAATAAAATGCTTGTAAATAGGAAGTGAGTAACGACACTTGATGATACAAAGAGAAATCTGAACCTTGCGGCTGTGTGCACCTGTAAACATATACATGCGCAGCAGTTTGTAAGTTCACATTTAACGTAAAACATTTAATTTTCCTTTATACTTGTAACAACGTGACATGTAAGATGTATCGTAGAGAGTGTAAATTATCATTGAAACATTACACAGAACTGCTGAAATAAAATGAGCTGAGATATATGGTATAGAGTTCATGTGTCTTTCTCCCCATCCCTCTCTCCCGTCGATATATATATATATATATATATATATATATATATATATATATATATACATAATTGTGGTACACCGTCGGTTGCGACGACGTGGGTACCAGTTGATCGGATCAACGGAACAGCCTGCTCGTGAATTGGAGAGATTCATGTGACACAGAGTGTGACAAGGCTGGCCCTTTGAAATACAGGTAAAAGAGAAACAGAAAGAATGAGAGAAAGTTGTGGTGAAAGAGTACAACAGAGTCCCCCTACCCCGCTGGAGCTTCGTAGAGCTTTAGATGTTTTCAGTCAATAAATCACTCACAACACCCGGTCTGAGAATCGAAAGGGAATCTAAACCACGATCCTACGACCGCGAGTCCACTGGGCCATTGCGCCTCCGCTATATATATATATATATATATATATATATATATATATATATATATATATATATATATATATATATATATATATATATATATATATATATATATATATATATATATATATATATATATATATATATATATATATATATATATATATATATATATATATATATATATATATATATATATATATATATATATATATATATATATATATATATATATATATATATATATATATATATATATATATATATATATATATATATATATATATATATATATATATATATATATATATATATATATATATATATATATATATATATATATATATATATATATATATATATATATATATATATATATATATATATATATATATATATATATATATATATATATATATATATATATATATATATATATATATATATATATATATATATATATATATATATATATATATATATATATATATATATATATATATATATATATATATATATATATATATATATATATATATATATATATATATATATATATATATATATATATATATATATATATATATATATATATATATATATATATATATATATATATATATATATATATATATATCCAATCAAGAGTTGAGTGGCGTAATCCGAATAAACAGGAACCGGTATCTCCAAAGGAACTGGTATATCCAGGAATTGGTATCTCCAAATGGGAACTGGTATATCCAGGAATAGGTATCTCGAAGATCAGTTAGAAGTCACCAAGGAAGGCTCTAGTTCTATCTTTTTGATATTGGAATTGAACATGTGAGGTGAAAGGATGAAGCCAATTTGGTTTTGATCCTTTCCGCTAGGTGCATCTCATGTTGTTCTGCACGATTTCTTGGATGAGATCAGTGTTTTTGATAAGGCCAGCTTGTGCTTCCTTGCAGATACAGGGAGTTGCATTTCACGATCGTTGGCTTCTCCGATCCCGAATCGTTCCACTGTCGAAACCCTTTGGTCATATACATCCGGGCTTATTTGGGCGTTCCAATCTCAATTAGACAATGAGATTTTTTTGAGGAGTTGTCGAGGTGATTTTCTCCAGGATGTTGGCCGTAATCGCAGTAACATAGGGTGTGTTTAGTGGCATATTCGCCGAAGTTATCGGCTCTACTCTGATCGACCATTGATTTTTGGGATAAGGCTGGGATAAAGCTTCTTTGATATGGAGATATCTTGCGATCTTCTCCCAGGTCAATATGTAGACGTTTATCTTTTTGGTGTTGCTGCGTTTTTAAAAGTGTTTGCGGAAGGAAGAAGCATCGATAGTGTTCTGCTTCAGTCGGACTTGGAGAGGTTGGACCATGCTACCATAATAGCTGTAGTACTTAGTGACTGTATCTGGTGTATTACGTATGTTGATAGGCACATGTTCGTTTTGCGAATTGGGCAATTTGCCAGTGTGCAGGCAGATGTCCAGACTCTGATCAGCTCATTGACAGGTGTTTACGTAGGGACGTTCACAAATGGGTCACTAGGATGTTCAGACATTCCCCGCGAATGGCCTCATGGATGACGAAGCTGGTCTTCTCATTAATGTTGGGAATTTTCAGGAAGCACCTTTTCGAGAAATTATTCTTACCACGTTTATTTGGCTTGTGTTCGCATAGGGAGTTTGTAACTGACGGTGGGTATACGCTGGAACCAAATACTATAAGAAACTGCTCAACCTGTGCGTCCTGGCTTGTGTTGTCATTGCATTTCTTGTATAACTTTTATTAGCTCTAATGGGGACTTGTAAAAGATGAAGAAGACTTGGTAGGTTGATTTTCGGTGGACCATCTCGTCAGCTTTTCCCTTGTCCTGATGCTTAGCCGAAAGTTATGCAAACAGAGGAATCAATCACTGTTTCGATGTTTGATGGTGAAATCGATGGTGAAGTTGATGTGCCACCGCCTTCCTCAACGCAACCGCTATGCAACCAATTACACCAGCATTTTGGAAGTTGCTGCTGGTGCTGCTGCTCGCTCAATCACCGGGCTATCGAAAATAGCAGGATATATGTACACATACATCTCTCTAACTGTATTCTCTTGAAGACAGGCCTTTGCACCCGAAATATAAAGGATTTTCTAAACTTCATGCATTATTAGAAGATTTCCTTATTTCTCAGTTCATTCATTTTCTGCTCTTGCATATACAGTTTGCAACCATATCATGTCTAAGGGGTCGACAGTATATTGTAGACATTTTGGGGAAGCTGTTGACGATACATTCGCTACCCCACTCACTAGTTCTTTTCACTGATATTTTCTGTCACAACGTGGCGGGGGTTGATGACATCTTTGCCTCTCATGTACATCAGATATTTAGTAGCTATCTCTTATTTCTGCATGTAAATGTATTTTCGAATGTTCTGGGCGGCTACTCTTCCTGCCAATGCTGCTGTTATCCTGCATCTTGCGGGATATTGTGTGCATTGCTTTCTGCTTGTACGATGATTGCTTTTTCTCCAAGGGTCTGATTAAGTAGGTCAACCCAGCTTCCCTTGGGTCATGTGAGAAAGTTGCACACTCTGAATACCTGCACATGTCTTATTGAAATGTTGTTCTTATTCTGCAGTGCTGAAAATTCTATCGTTCTTTTGCAGTGCACATGTAATGTATATGTTTATTATTCTATGTTCAGCAGGTGTTATCTGAGTAAAACAATACGACACTCGAAGGCCGTCGTATGTATTATTGTATTAATTTTCAACCAGACTATTCTTTTTGAGTGTCTATCTATAAAGGCTTTTAGAAATAAAATATACTTCGGCAGCATTTATTTGAAGCGCTTATACCAACAGATCAATATCAGGTGTTGTTATTAATATATTTTCCTTTATAGAGGACGCATGAAATGGCGAGGAAGAATGGCATTGGAAACAAATTGAAGTGCTTTGATCAGAGGTAATTTGTACAGTAAATTGTTTGATGTGAAGTTTTAAGTGTCTAAAGATTTTAGTTTACGCGGTCAACAAAATATTCAAAACAATGAATAGTACAGTGACAAATGATTCCCTAATCAGGATTGTAATACTTCTATTCACTGAACTAACTGGTTACGAGCAGATAGCCAAATGCTATTTTCTCTTGCAAAATGTGTATTTAAATTTCTATTTTTAATGATACGTTGACAAAAATGTTTTGCTGCGAATTGTATATGTCTTTATTATAAAATGCGTTGAAGAATTTTCAAATACGAAAATCAAAAATATGTTTTGCTGACCTTAATAAATTTACATCCCGGTAATGTCAATGACATTTTTCTCACATCTCATATATCATTCTTTATATAACTTTTGAAAAGTTCAACTTGGAACTTTACCATGTAAATCTGTAATGTATTTTTTCCACTCATTCTCACGTTACCCGTAACTTGGTTTCCTTTTTAATTCATATACTGAATAAACTATCTCACGTAAAGCTCATTCTTCACAACTGTAAAATTCTTTTCCATAGCTGTCATTTCACAATCCTTATACGCATATAACTACTGCATTTGGTGGCATATAACCGTCCCCCATGTCCCAAAATCACAACGGATTCGATATACGATGTTGTGCCAATATTACATGTTTCAATGAACTAAATCCCTTTTTCCTTGAATATATGCTGCTGAGAGTGAGGTGCATCAAATATGCCTATGTATCTATTACGCCATCAAATATGGTAGTCTATTGTTGGTTGGGAGACCTTCAAATTAATTACGACCAAGTGAAATGAAACACGATGACCTGATTATATATTCGAAAAATTAAACAAAATATGAACTCGAAATAATAGTTTACAATTCCTTTATTTCAATCGATGACCAACAATAAAGAGTATACACAATAATTTAAAAGAAACTTTCAGGTTCAAACATTTCTTGGGCGGCTTTCATAGCCTTTTCTTTAACATCGGCTCTCAATCTGTTCAATACAGTTGGATTGGGTCTGAAGACCTTTGATTCATACAATCCTCGGATTCCACTGGCATCTTTTTGAACAAATAATACACGGTTGCTTCTCCTGTAGGCGAACAACTGGATACGGAAGAGCTGAAGCGAATTAAAAATAGGAATTATATTTTTGGCTTTTAATATCTGCTATTATTGCAAGATATTCTGTTAGTGTTATTGCTTTCTCATCGCGTCTAGAATTGGCAATAGCAGTGTAAAGAGCTCGGTTCTTCTTTATAAACTGTTTTTTCTAACTTTTACTAGTAATCAGTAATAAGTATTAAACATGTTTACGAATCCAAACTAACTTTTTCCGAGACTAAATGATATAGTGTTTAGGAGCATTATTCTCGAAGATCATCGTAAATATACTTATGACATTTGCTGTCGACCATTAAAGATTGAAAACAAGAAATATCATCACGTTAAATATTCATGAAATATATAGTTTTAAAGTGAATTAAGTTGGTCAAAGAACGGGTCCATATAGTTGGCGTTTGTTACATGAAAATAAAATATTATTTTCGTCGAATTCTACATAATGAAGATATGAAACTTACCTTGAAGAAAGGATGTTCTGGATCAGGGTATCGGATGACTCCTACATCGACAACACTACGTTCCGCATAATCGTTTTTAATGATAAGTGATTCCAAATTGTCAACAGTTGCACCGGTGAGACCCACAATGTTTCCAAAATCAACGATATCAATTCTGGTGGCAGCCAAAATATCGGCGTCTTTGATGAGATCATTTGCAAACCATTCAGCTACTGCATCAACCTTAGAGAAGAAATGAGAGACGGAATTGACAACAATATATACCAAATTATTAGCACTTAACTCGATTTGGCGTTCCGAGTGACATAATTTACAAATTTAAAGCAATGAAAAATAAACTGCAAATTAATTTCTAAAGTTTCTAATGGATACGCGTTAGGCATCAACCCTAATTACCTCTCTGTACATTATATTGTTATTAAATAGTCCTGAAGTTTTGCCTCCTTCTATACTCAATAAGGCATTATAGAATATAGTTGAGCATACATGAATACGTGATTTTTGTTGCTAAAATTTTGGCTAGGTAATATATTCTTTTCTACTCTAGACACAAGTCCCGAAATCTTGGGGTAGGGCTAGTCAATTACACCGAACTGAGTACGCAACTTAATTCATCGCCCTCAAAAGGATGAAATGTAAAGTCGACCTCGGTGGAATTTGAACTCTGAACGTAAAGACAGACGAAATACCACTAAGCATTTCGCCCGGCATGCTAACGTTTCTGCCAGCTTGTCACCTTGGCTAGACAATATATGACATCACACAAAGCATTAGCGGGTACATAGCTACATTTCTGAGATCGCATCCCATCAGTTACTATTTTAGATCTGTACCCAAAAAGAGATATTTTGATTTCACATGCCAACAATATTCAAACTATTATTTCTAGATAAGAGACTTCTCCAACAGTGGAAAATAAATTCGCTTCTTGTCAAAGTAATACTAAATAAAGAAATTATTCTTTTCTACTCTAGACACAAGGCCCGATATTTCGGGGTAGAAGACCAGCCGATTAGATCGACACCAGTACGCAGGTGGTACTTAATTTATCGACCCCGAAAGGATGAAAGGCAAGTCGACCTCGGAACCAAAGTGAAGAAAAAAAGAGATGTCGAAATATCGTTCACTTGATGACAATGGCACTATTATTATTATTATTATTATTATTATTATTATTATTATTATTATTATTATTATTATTATTATTATTATTATTATTATTATATATGGTTGTACATATATATGTAGATATGTATATGAGATGATGGTGAACATATTCAAAAGCTTATCATATTTATAATATAGATATGTGTTGAAACTTGTATTCCAGTTAATGATTGAGACATTTATGATAGCCATAAATGATACAGAAGAACAAATCTACACAAAACTAAATTTATATTGTTACTTCAATAGAACCAGTTATAATAATTATTATTTGGTTGGAACATTTTGATATAATGTGTATCAAAGTTTATATTTCGTGGACAATCTAAGAAGAATAGAAGAGCTGACTTACTATTTCTTGATCAACGGAATTTTGAGCCAATCGGAACTGTCCGAAACTTTTGGCGCTACTGCGGACAACATCTTCGGTATCATCTGAAGTGACGAATTGGTTTTGTTTCATTGTGGCGACATATTCATTGAATGTGATATTTCCGTCTTTGTTATTTTCTCTCATCTTTCTCATCAGTTTGTTGGTTCCGGCGATCATGATCTAAGAAAAACCGGAAATATCAGTTAATAGTGTGGTTAGTCATAATGTTATTTTAGAACTGTTAAATAATTATTAGATGAAAGCAGTGTCTAGCAGATGCATAACGTTTCCATTGTAAAACATTTACACAGAGAAACACATTCGCACACATGCGCACACCACACACATACACACACACACATACACACACACACACAGAATTTCCATAGTTATAGGTATTTCTTTTTCAAAATATTTGGTTTCATCAATTTTATTAAACTATATATGGGTAATAAGAAATCTCTGATCGTCCGCAATAGGTCAGTCAGATTTAGCCGACAAATATACTTCACAATGTCGTGCCACTGCTGTTTACCTCTCGCTCAGAGATTGTTTTTCCTTTTGTTTTTTTGAGATCAGCGACGGCTTCTCATTGGATAAAGCATATAGTATATAACTCACAATATCTACAGATAGTCTTGGTGAACATATTCTATCCGAAACCAAATTAGTGTATGTGTATATATGTAAATATGTATGTGTGTATGTATATACGTATATATGTGTATGTGTGTATATATATATATATATATATATATATATATATATATATATATATATATATATATATATATACATATATGTTTGTGTGTGTGTATGTGTGTGTGTGTATGTATGTAGAAAGTTATTTTCTACTCTAGGCACAAGATCGGAAATTTTTGGTGAGGGGGCCAGCCGATTAGATCGACCCCAGCACGCAAGTGGTACTTAATTCATCAACTCCGAATAGATGAAAGGCAAATTCGACTTCGGCGGAATTTGAACTCAGAACGTAAAGACAGACGAAATACTGCTAAGCATTTCCCCTGGCGTGCTAACGTTTCTGCCAGCTCCCCGCCTTATGTATAAAGAAAATTAGACAACAAAAGTATTGCATTAATTTCAACTGACTTGCAACTCTTGGTCCATTGCCTTGATTACATCAGATGTAAGGTTACCATAACTGGCAGCCAAAGTGCAGTGGTAGGGAATCTGTTTTGTCGCAACGATGTCATTTGCGGAGTTACGGGACCACATTGCTCTTGCTTCGCCTATGATCATGCCTGCGGTTTGCAAACCAGTCTTTGCCTTGGCAAGACCTATAAGAAAATATTATGTAAAGCGTTATTTAATGAGTTATTTTCATTTTCAAATGTAGATAATTAGTTAACGGAGGTAGGAATAAGGGAAACGCAACTTAATAAAAGAATGATAAGCAAATACAAGAGAGGCTCTTTGTACGCTTCTTTCTGAGCCTAACTATCACTACAAATTCAGCGCACCTTCGCTACTTAGAAAAAAAGTGGCAGCACGGACGACAGGACAGACAGACATGAATGAAAAGCAGACAGCTGAGCAAAGATAACTGCTTTTAACAACGAACAAAGGGCCACAACAAAATCAGCACAAGCTAAACAAATTTTGGCTGCTGCTAAAGTTACACTAATGAAAGAACAATTATTTTGAAACTCGATGGATATTTTGTTGCTCGTAGAAACAATATTTTTTTCATTGTTTACGGAAAGAATAAATATTTTGTTAAAAAAATCTCGACAAATATGTATTCGTCTTCGTGACCAAATCTTACGATATTTCATCCTGCCTATCAGGTTAATAAACGTCCATCCTTCTCTCCGTCTGTGTGCTCTCTCTTGAATAGAGTGAGAAAAAAGCAAGTGTTGGCGAGTGAAAGAATATATATAAACGTTGTCTTTTATATAACCTCACCTATAATACTCAAAATGGAAAGAATTGTGATTCAGCAGAAATTATTGTTGCATCGTCAGCATAACTCAGATAGGTACACGCTAGAGCTTCATTCCTTGAAAACATAAATTCTAACATTATATGTTAATCTAATGCACAGAAAAGCTGCTGCATGTATTGGATTAATAGATGAACCTCTTTTGCGTTGAAAGACTTGTAACTGAGAAATACGTTGTATCGCCTAGAAAGTGCACACTTGCACAACAAACGCTCACAGGAACAAATATGGCTGAGGATTAAGAGGGAGCACAAATCATGGGACAAATGACAGTGTAAGATGAAAGGGAACTTGTGTAAATTTCGTAATGATTATGCAACGCACAAAGGAACACATTAGCGCTCAGTGATGTTTATACGAGAATATACGTACGCTTTATAAATATAAGCATTACTGTGCATTTTAAAAGTCCCTATTAAGTGGGATTGCTATATATACACACACACATACATATGTGTATATATATATATATATATATATATATATATATATATATATATATATATATATATATATATATATATATATATATATATATATATATATATATATATATGATATATATGTGTGTGTGTGTGTATGTATATGTATGTATGTATATATATATATATATATATATGCATAATTAAGGGGGAACGTAACAGCCACTTCATATGTATATTGACTGAAATATCAATTAGTGTGAAAAATGAGTATAGACTCACGTGATCCGGCAGGGCCATCAGGAACTAAATGGAAAGAGGGAGAAAATATATAAGTTAACATATATGCTACATTGCAAAATAAAATAAAATCAATATATTTCACCTAATATCATTTCTATAAATGGCGTTCAACCGAAAATTTATAGACTGCTAATGTTTTTTTATAAAATGTGCTACTGATATAGGAAAATATTTATTTCAATATGTTAACAAAATCCTAGTGTTAGAAATGTTTCTTTGTTTGAGAGTTTATGTTATACCTTATTTAAAAATTATGGCACCTGAAAATACCAATGCTAAATCAGTAGCGTGGGGATTTATGTGCATTTTTAAGAATAATTCTGTCCGTTTGCCTTTTCTCTTTTCAGTGGCCGCTGGGACAATATCAAAATACCAGTAATTCCGAATCCGATTATCTAAGGTTGAACAAGCCGGGTGTCTGTTCAGAGCCTGTGAAACTATTAATCACATAGAATCGCGACAGATTGCTTTAAATAATATATGTAACTCCTACTAAATACTTACACACACACACACACATATACACAGACATGCATATATATATATATATATATATATATATATATATATATATATATATATATATATATATATATATATATATATATATATGTATGTATGTATGTATGTATGTATGTATGTATATGTTTTCATTTATTCTTTATACTTCTATTTGCTTCAGTGATTTGACTGCGGCCATGCAGGAGCACCGCATTTCGTCGAGCAAACTGACACCACTACTTATTCTTTGTTAGCCCAGTAATTATTCTATCAGTGTATTTTGCCGAACCGCTAGTTATGGGGACGTAAACACACCATAATCGTTTGTTAAGCGACGATGGTGGAGGGCAAACACAGGCATACAAAAGCATACATGTGTATATTTACGATGGGCTTCTTTCAGTTTCCGTCTACTTTGGTACTTGAACAAATTTCCACTGGATACTTTATAGAAACTCGATGAGTGAAAGATATTCTTAGCTTAGTAAAGGCATTTTTCAGAAAGTCCTTACAGTAGCATACTCAGATCAAATTAAATAGATCCTTGCTTATTCCATGTATAGAATTTTCCTCTTGACTTTCTACCTGTGAGCCTGAAGAAAATATTTCTTAGCAAGTGTTGATATTGGAACGAAAATTTAACGTTCGCTGTGAAACACAATGTTTTCTATTGTGCAAGCCAAAAGCGTATATAAGAAAGTGTATAGGCTTTGACAGATAAGTCTAAACTATGTGTATGCAAAAACTCAGTTCAGACGTGAAGAATACTTACTCATCGAAACGATGTCACTGACAGATGCTGAAAAAACAGAAAAGAAAATGTCATCATTTGAGAAATAACAATATTAACTTTTTTATAGATATATTTATTTAAAAGAAAACAATACACATGTTACTGTAAAAGAGAAATATATTTACTTCATATGAAATTGTCACTTTATCATTTCCAGCTGGACGTTGAGTGTCTTTTAACATAATGCACTTCATTGCTGATATTAGAACAACTGTCCAGTTTGAGAATGTAGTTTTCAGTCAGTCGCACAAGCTCTAAAACAATCATTGACATAGACCTTTCTTGATAATTGATTGCACAAACTAAGACCGGAACTAAAAGTGCTTTTGTACACAATTTCATGCGTTATCATTTTAAGAGAAAGTTAATATTTCATGCAATTTAGAGATTTATTTTCGGTTCTCTTGGAGCTGTAGAATGTGAATTACGACCGATTTTTTAACATTAATAAAAATGCTCGTTCATTCATATTGAATTCTATTAAATTCCATCTTACGCAATATACAGTTTCTTGGGACCATTCACTTTGGCGATTCTTTTGGCATACTGTCTGCGAAAAAACGAATCTGATCCTGCTTTCCGACCAGCGATACCCTTGGCTCTCATAAGCACACTTATACCTTTAAGCGTTACTGATCACCAGAGCTAAGCGTTTCTAGCAGGGGAACACACCGGTAGCTCTCAATATTTAATTGAAACCTTTTCCTAAGTAAAACACCTTTACTAGCCACTGTGCTAGAATTAATTAAGACAAGATCGTACCGTTATGCATGGTGTATCTCTTTTACTCTTTTACTTGTTTCGGTCATTTGACTGTGGCCATGCTGGAGCACAGCCTTTAGTCGTGCAAATCGACTTCTATGACTTATTCTTTGTAAGCATAGTACGTATTCTATCGGTATTTCTTTTGCCAAACCGACAAGTTACGGGGACGTAAACACACCACCATCGGTTGTCAAGTGATGTTGGGGGTGGGGACAAACACAGACACACACACATATGCACACACACATGCACACACACATACATATATATATATACATATAATCGACGGGCTTCTTTGAGTTTCTGTCTACCAGATCCACTCACAAGGCTTTGGTCGGCCCGAGGCTATAGTAGAAGTCACTTGCCCAAGATGCCATGCGGTGTGACTGACCCGAAACTATGTGGTTCGTAAGCAAGCTACTTTATTTTATTTCGATTGGCCATTTAGGTCTTACAAAGAGGGGACAAACAAGGACAGACAGATATAAAGTAGCCACTCCTGCGCCTATCACGCAACTTTTTGACATTGGACAGTCCAGCCAACTTGTAACCATTCGTCCTTCTTCATTAACCACAGAAAAAAATTGAACACTGAGGAAACGTAAATTGCTTTAAGAGTAAATTAAAAGCATTAGTTACGAGAGTAGCTCTATCTAATTCATAAAACGGAAAGAATTTCGTCTTTTTTTTAAAATTCACATGAATTAAGTAATGTTTCTTGAAATAGAGACTACAACTAAATTTTAAGGCATTTAGAAGTGTTTGATTCATTGTTTTCTATGATTTGATTCCGTTGATATAGGAGGATGAGTTTAACTGCTACTAAAATTCAAATTCCAATTTTTAATTTCAGCATTTCTTGAAATAAGAACATGTTAAATAGAAATGTTGATACTTACCATAGCAGTATGCAATAGCGAAGAAGAAAATAATAATTGCTTGAACCTTCATGATTAGAGATTGCAAGTGAGCAAGTGATGAGAAATCAGTCCCAGAAGCTAGTTTATATAGGTATTTAACAGATGGTTATTTCACAGAATGACAACACTAACAAAACATATATTCAGGATTTCTTGAATTCTATTGCTCTTTTTGCTTTTGGATAGAGCAAACATCACTTAAGCAGGACAAATGACTTTACAAATTGATCAACAGTAACACAAAAAGTTTACGTAAACAGCTGGAGTATTTTATGAATAGCTGTCCCATTATCGTTTACGAAACTTCATATCAGACACAAAACTGTTCAAAAGAATAGTTCGTACGTAAGTTTGAATAAGGTTTGATTGAACCAAATAAGCTTTCACTCGTTGTTTCTATTGTGTTGGAGGGTTGATAAAAAAAAGTGAAATAAGATATACATAAAACACGCATACACACACATATGTATATATATATATATATATATATATATATATATATATATATATATATATATATATATATATATATATACGCACATATATATATATATATATATATATGAAGGTATGTGAGCGTTTGCATGTGCATATATATATATATATATATATATATATATATATATATATATATATATATATATATATATATATATATATATATATATATATATATATATATATATATATATATATATATATATATATATATATATATATATATATATATATGTATATATATATATATATATAAGCATAGATATTTATTTATTTACGTACACACACACTCACACAAGCACAAGCACAAACACGTATATGAATACTCGAAAATAGATCAATATTTTCTAAACATTATTGTACAACATTTTGTATAAACACACCAACTTGTAACAAAACGTAAAGTACAACTTACATTAATCCAGTTTTTGTCTTTTGGTCATAGCCTCAATAATCGTTTTAACACTTTTACGTTCATTCATATAATTATCACATTCCGAAACATTGAATTTTATGCTCAGGCCTTTAACTGAATTCTGACGATACCAGCTGACAAGGCGAACAGTTCATAACTCATAGGGAATGTTAAGCATTACACACCGATTACGGATAATAAAGATTCTGTCTAACCTAGTCTTTTTAACCGTAAGTGGTTCGTATGGCTGAATATAAAACCACATCATTGTGATGCATAGTTAAAAACTCGATACAGAAATATTACTTCTACTTCTCTATTTCTATGATATCAAAGTTAATCAGCCTTTTACAAGAATGTCATATTATGATTTATTTGGGGAACTGAGTGGATTACATAACATCTTTTTATATATTTCTAAAATTAATCAAACTTACTACAGGGCATTCTGATTTTCTTTATATTCTGTGCTCTGTCGTACTCAAATATATAAGACCCTAAATAAGTATTGCGATGAAACTGATCGATTGAAATAACTCCGTACATTAGGAGCACTTGTGACCTAGGTTTAACGCCACAGAGTCTTCACGCTAAACTAAGTTGCGTGAAACACCCTACCGCGAAGTACAGATCGATGGGGGAAAACGTTCAACTTCAGTTTCCATAACAAAAAACACTGGAATTTGCACGACATATAGCAACGTATATGTGTGAGTGAGTTTGCGTGTGCATGTGTGTGTGTGTGTGTGTGTGTGTGTGTTTGCGCGCTCGTGTGCGTGTGTGTGTTTATGTCTGAATATAAATACATACATATGAGAGAAGTAGAGACGCACCAAGTATTATGCTTTTACGTCAGAAAACTAAGCGTTATATCATATATAACTATAATTTCATATTTGTATTTACTTTGGATATGTTATGTTTATGTTTAAACTAATTAGCTTTGAAAGAAATTTGGTTTATATGCTATGCAAATTTTGCTACAGCATTATGTCCTATTCAATTATTAATGGTTCACACTGATGAAAGACCACCAAAAATATTAATATATTCCTTCCTTTCATGTTAACAAATGACAATTTCTTATATAATTGACATAATTTGTTCAGGTCTGTAGTCAGTAACACAAAATAAGCTAGACGTTATTAGGAATCAACTTTCTGGTAATATAGAACAAGTTATCAACATTTCGAGACATATTTAATATGCAGCACTTCATCACTAAAACTAAAAAGAATTATGCAAACTTAGAAATATAGAGAAATCAAATTTAAAGTCCTAATATTTCCTAAAATTCTATTCTATTGTTTTAGAAAATAGAGTACAAATTCAATAAATCAGCCTTGTATATTTGTTCTCATGTCTCATTCCGCACAAGGCCGGTTATCCAGATGTGACCGATAGTAAAAAATTCTACTTGAAATGGACAGCCGTCTGTTGCAGGATTCATTGCCGACAAATGAGAGGGAGAGGGAAAGTCCATTAAGTCGTATCCAGTACTTGACTGTTACTTACTTTTACCAACCGAAAACGACTGAAAAGTAGAGGTGACATGTGCGGAAGTTACATTCAAAACCTAATGAGCTGGGAGATAGGTCACTAGTCATTTTGTCCGAAGCGATATCAATGCTGCAGATTCACTACTTTTGCGTTGCATATAATTAGCCTAAAGTTAATGGACAGTAGTGAAACAAACTTATATTATTAGCTAATGAAGAAAAGGCAGTTCTTTTGGATGAAACAGGATCAACATAATTGGTTGCAGTCAGTGTAAGTTAATCTCAGGTTTGAATTGTTGCAGATTATTTACTGGAGATAAAAATGTGGGCCAGATTGGTTTCACAGAGGCACTCAGATATGGAAAATACTAATTAGGCAAGGTATTTCTGTATAGAACTAGTATAAGTGGGATGAAGAGGTTGAACCCAAGTGTCTGTGGTTTATGGTTAGTGTGCTGTCCTAATATATTCTAATTCACAATAAATCAAGCTTTTAAGACACACATGTTCACTGCTTGTAACAAAACGCCATGAAAATGAAAGGTATAACAGAATAAATAAATCGAATGACATAAATTTCAAGACGTGTAGTTACAAACTGATCATCAATTGTAAGCTGTTTTGCCGTCTGAATTGTAAGCTGTATTACCGGATGAGATAAAGAAGCATTCGGAGAGTCATGCGTAATGAACATGCATACGGTTGCAAGCTACCTGCACACATGTTTATGTATATATGAATATGCGCAAGTTTAATTGTACATACATAAAATGAAACACACACATATACAACATGTTTGTATGTGCCTACATGTATGCGTATATATATATATATATATATATATATATATATATATATATATATATATATCATAGATATTCTAACTTTGACTTACACTTTTTATTTACAATCTTATAATGATATGATTTAAGATAATATAACATAATGAAATTACAAAATATCAAACGTCCATTCTGACTGAACTGGTGACAGCTATGTTTTACAGAATCTGACAATTGCGTAGTATAAGGCATGAAAGTACTAGTTCAATCAGAATGTACATTTAATATTCTATCATTTCATTATATTATCTTATATTATAAGATTGCAAATAAAAATTGAAAATCAAACAAAGTTAGAATTTTCTTGAGTAATACATTTTTCTATACACAATCATAAACACCCGTGTAGACACACACACACACACACACACACACACACACACACACACACACACACACACACACATATATATATATATATATATATATATATAAAGCACACACATGCACACACGCACACGCACACACGCATATATACATATATATGTAGAGATACACTAAAGTAACGAGAGACTGCCCCTGTGGGACATGTCATTTGTAGTCCAGATTTCCGCCGCTAGAAGCCATTTGATTCGAACCTCAGTCATCAGTCTCCCGAGTGGCGTCATCGTGTAGTATCATATTGTAATGTGGTGCGTCTTCTTTTTTTTTGCAGTGCTTATCTCCTGTTCGCCGTTTTCTTATTTCTTTTTTTGCGATGGCAGAAACGAAGGAGCCACGATCTTCCGTGAAATTCTGCTTTCGCATGAGGAAAACGGCGACCGAAATAGCTTTCATGCTTCAAATAACTGACATGGACGCTGCCATGAACAAAACACAAGGTTATGAGTGGTTTTCACGCTTTAGGAATGGTCATTTGTCGCTTGAAGATCAACCAAGTTAAGGGCAACCGTCGACCTCCCGAACGATTGAAAACACGAAAATTCATGAATTAATCTTGTTAATATGACTGGTCTATCTTGGAGCTCCTGCCAACGAATTTTGGACGAGGAATTGCGATTGAAGAGTTGCAGCAAGATTTGTGCCTCGCTTGCTCACAGAAGATCAAAAGCAGTCACGTGTTGTGAAATGAAAGAACCGTTGGATGTTGATCCGGACCATTGTTCGAAGGTCATCACTGGTTACGAAGGCTGGTGCTACGGAATCTTCAGATGTGGAAGAGATGAAGAAAAAAAGAAAACAAAACGAAGGAGGCGCTAAAAGGCATCACTTCACAAGGGCTCCAGGGCTGCTTCGAACAGTAGAAAAAGAGTCTACATTGATGCATTGCATCAAATGGAGTATATATTGAAGATGATAATTGTGTAAACATGAAAATCTAAGTGAATAAATAAAGTTGTAAAATTCGGGCTTCTTTTGGGTACTCCCTCGTACACACACACACACACACACACACACACACACACACACACACACACACACACACACAAACACACAAACACACACACATATATACACACATATACATGCATAGAATTAATGTCAGGAATCAGAATTATATAAAAATATTCCTGTAAAATAATGTTTTACGCGTTCAATTCTATTGAAGACAACATTTGCAGAAAAATGCATAGGAGAAAAATACCCTTCCTAAAGAAAATATGCTCTCTACTACGGGCCGTGAGAGACGACATTATATCGTACGACGCACACGCTTCTGTGTCGTTTCTGGTCACCAGCTACGAAAACTAGCTCATTCATCACTACCCAGTAAGTGCAAAGTTATAATCAAGAAAAAAGCAGACGGATTGTCTGTTTGGTATGCCAATGGGTTACATACACCCGGAATAAAATGACTAATGTTGCACAGCTTAATCTTGTTGTAGGTGTTTTTATAACTGGCTAATACACACACACACACACACACACATACACACACACACACACACACGCACGCACACACACACACACACACACACACACACACACACACATATATGTATATATGAGCAACAATTATATCCAAAGTTAATGCAGTACGATAGCTTCATGCAACTCCATTTAATTGAGCAATGTGAACATTACATCAAATGTAAAATGCGGAGTAATCCTCAGCTGCACAAAGATATACAAATTTAATGAAATTACATTTGATGTAATGTTGTTCACATTGCTTAATTAAATGGAGTCGCATGAAACGATCGTACTGCATTAACTTTGGATATCCTTGTTGATTATTTTGATTTAATAACCTTTTTTTGAAAACTGTATGGATAATACTATAGTTATTTCTAGTGCCTAAACTTAAGTACCATATTCACCTAAATCTATCTATCTACCTATATCTATCCATCTTCGTATCTACGTATCTTCTATGTATGTATGTATGTATGTATGTATTTATGTATGTATGTATGTATGTATGTATGTATCTATCTGTCTATCTATCTATCTATCTATCTATCTATCTATCTATCTATCTATATATATATATATATATATATATATATATATATATATATATATATATATATATATATATATAATTATAAAATCTGGTAATTAGTCATATATTAATTAATATCGAATAATTATCAGGAGGCCAGCACATCTAAAGAATTAGAGAGATTCAGAAATATTATCTGCAATCTCAGGGGATTAAGGTACATTTTAAAAAATAACGTCGACCACTAATGTGGACAGTTAATGCGCTAGAAATAGATCACATCTTGTGTCTATTAAGACCTAAATTGTTCTCAACATGAAATATAGCAGCATACCAAAAACGTGAGCGGGCAAGACATTTAAAATCACCTAAAAAAGCATTATTAAACAGGAACTAGTTTCGGATTTAACAAATTCTTACCATTTGTCTATTCCTCATCAGCCTGATTTGTAATGTAACCGCAATCATCAGAATCGTATATATATATATATATATATATATATATATATATATATATATATATATATATATATATATGAATGTATGTATGTATCCTATATTCTTATCATATTCGGTATATTACATCTACGTAAAGAATAAAACTGAATGGGAATATTTTTAGTGATAGAGAACGAGTTAGAGGATGGTATATATCTGGTAAGAGGTTTACATTATTTTGTTGCTGAATTTTTCTTCTTTCTCGTTTTCTTCTTTTATTTGTTGGAGCACAATCTTTAGTGGAGCAAATCGACCCCATGACTTATTCTTTGTAAACCTAGTACTTATTCTATAGTTTCTGTTGACGAACCGCTAGGTTATATGGACGTAAACACACCAGCATCAGTTGTCAAGCGATGTTGGGGGACAAACACAGACACACAAATACACACACACGCATACACACACGTACACCCACACATTATACATATATATATATATATATACGAAGGGATTCTTCCATCTACCAAATCCACTCACAAGGCTTTGGTCGGCCCGAGGCTATAGCAGAAGACACTTGCCGAAGTTGCAAAGCAGTGGGACTGAACCCGGAAGCATGTGGTTAGTAAGCAAGCTACTTACCACACAGCCCCTCCTGCTGAGATTACGTGCTGAATGTTAACAAAAATAACCACAAGCAACCTCGTGATGTGAAGTATATTCTTTAAGGTAACGTTTCGCGTATTACGAAACGTTTCCTTTAAACATGTAATACGTTATTTACAGCTCATGATTTATTTCTTGAATCTGGTATAGAAGTTATATATGGCCGAGCATATTTAATTATAATATTTCTTATATTGAATGCAGAATCACTGATATAGAGTTGCCGATCAAGAATGCTTAATGTAGAAGCCAATATTCCTGCAGTACCACATGGTTTCAGATTTACTCCCAGCAGATACTTTACTTTCACCATTAACCATATTCAATCGTCTAGCCAGGTCGATATTTATGAGTTAAAACTAAAATAACTGCATTTATATATCAATATAAGTGAATGCTTCAGAATTTGTACGATTCTTTGAACAAGAGCAAATGTTAACATTCCTTGAAGCAGTAAATATAAAAAAAAATATTTAAACATTTACGGGAAACTTCATTGTATTATCTCTTATATCATTATGGCGTTCCAAAACGAATTTTCAAAAACTATATTTGCTTACATTCGAAGACAATATGCAACTTGAAATGACCTTTCAAACATAAATGTAATACGTCATGACATTTCAAATCTTCACACATTTTGCCAGTTTAGTAAAATATGTAATCAAATAATTTCAGAATATTGTTTCAAATTCGCAATTTTTTAAACATATACAGCGACACGAAAATATATTAGAAATATTCAGTACATTTTCGGTGGAATCTGGTGTACATTCCAATATATCACCAAGCTGAGCGTTTCCAGACGGATCCTTCATTCTAAAAGACAATATTGTAATGCTTGTGAATTTTAGCTCAGTGAATGGGCGTTCATCGACGTTCTAATCCTGGTGTAATTAAGACTATAACGCCTGAATATGTTGCTGCATAAAAATGTATAGCAGTAGGTAGAGAAACAGCCTACCTAGATAGACTGAGAAAGGACGCCTGAGCCTAGTATTTAAGTGATGTCGTAGGTCTAAACTTTATGGGGAACAATCAAAGGGGGAATTACTAAAGTCATAAATGTGCACCTGACAGTGTTACGATATACACAGATAAGAACGAGGAGCATAGAAAGTTTATTGATGTTTGAATAATAACATTAATTGACGGAATAGGTGACTTCTTTGTTAAGACAATTTGTTTTGCGAGCTATTTAAGATTGATCAGTCATCTTACTTCTCTTCATACACCCACGGATTTAAATACGCGATGATAAAGCACCCTCCCATCCGTGGCAAATGCACTGTATTGTATCTAACACTTGTTATTTGTAAATGGTTGGTATCTAGTATGGAGCAAATTATCTTCTTTATTTGACGAAATTATATTGATACATAAATGCAGTTATTTTCTTTGAGATAGCAAATCTTGTTTCTTTTAGGGATGTTTTTGCTTGCAGAAACTCTCATTTATAGTGATTAGTATTCGCTGTAGTCGTGAGTATTGCCATTACAGCTTTTTCAGATAAAAAGATTTTAGAAATGAAAAGTGTGCCTTGAAATTTAAAATGATTGAAGCCTTTGGTTGAGGCGCTTTGAAGAGGAAGGTGAGACTTCCATTGTCATATGCGTTGGCATTCTAGGGTTGCTTTTCACCAAGTAAGTACATGTTTCGTTTGGTGCGTCATGAGTTTATGCGAAAGACGGTTCCTTATGAATGTGTAAACAAAAAATAAGGCAAGAGTTATTTGCCAACGGCTGACGAAATAAATCACTGAGTTATAAAGTGGTAGACGCTGATACGCACTAGAAACGATGTGAGTTCGTAAATGACCAAATACATGTTGTATAACCCATGCACGTACATATACACACACATATATATATTCATTCGCACTCCTATGTATGTGTTTTCAGTGTATGTATGTATGTGTGCATGCATATACACATACCTATACATATACACACGCACACACATATAAATATGTCCACACGCTTATACAGGCATCTAACAATGGTGATAATGATAAGGTAATAGGAGTTTAACATTTTTGCATATGCCGAAAAATGTTGCGAAGAAGGCAAGTGAATTACTTCCTCCCCAGTGCTTAATTGGTGTTTGTGTTATCGACCACAAAAAGATGGAATTCAAAGTTGACCTCACCAGGACTTGAACTCAGAACATAAAGACAAACGAAATGATGAAAAGCAAAGCAGATCTCAAGATGTTATGCCCGGCTTTGCAAATAATTTTTGCTGCTCGGCGGCCCCCGTCTTAACATTCATATTAAATCTGTAGCTCATTGTTAGCGTCAGCCATAGTTGTGGTTGCTCAGTTCTTTTATTCTAAATAGCGTTTGTTACTACAATAGAAAAATAATCAATTTCAAACAACAATGTGTGTTGCCTGGGGTTGTTATATCTTTAATTTACCATTTACAGGTTTGGATAGGGATTCTTATGATGCAGATTTCAAAGTCAGTACTCTCCTGCAAAATATCCAAACTTTGCGATTTAGTCGCAATGCAAATATGAGTGACATATTTGTCGCCTATGACATTTCGCTGTAGCATCGGTTAAATGGATTACAAAGTTATTTTAATCTTGAAACCCAGACCTGAACACAAATTGAGCATCAATAGATATGAGAAAATATGAAAGAATATAAACATATCCGAAAGCGCTTAGACTTTGTATATATGTTTGTGTGTGTGTGTGTGTGTTTGGAAACAGCATAGGAAAATCTGCATTTTGTGGTCAACTTTATTGCGTTTGCGTCTCTGTGGTACTGAATAATGCAAATGAAAATCAAGATATTTCGATAATTTGGTTAATTGAAGTAAGAAGCGTTCATAAAGTATTAGAACATCTTCGGTTGCAAAGGAACAGGAATTACAAATATGTACGGAAGTGAACCTGAATGAAAAGGATGCAAGAAAATCTAGAGAAACTGAAGATAATTATTGATGGAGTTTTAATAATTTAGGCCGTACTATAACGCATGCAAATAACATTCGGAGAAATTCTTAGGTAAGATCAATATGCTTGTTATTCTGTTTGAATATCATTCATTCGACGACTGCAAGACATAGATGTGTAGGGAGAATTTTCAAACTAATTGACGATCACAGAAAGAGATTCCAATCGATGTGATTAGAGTGGGACGTATGTAGAGATACTCATTACTAACGGCGAGAAAGAAGGGTGTAGAGGGAGGTCCAACGTCAATGCGGTGCAGTTAGCTGAGCTTGTCTGTAATAAAAGAAATGCAAAAGTTAGAGTGGAGAAGCATAGCGTAGGAATATATGAGGTACAAGTTAAAATATGTTATCTAATCAGACGGATTGTTCATTTTCTTGTGACGTCTATAATGCTTATACATGTAGTAGCATGATTTCATTGTGCACCGGGAGTAAATAAAAGAAAATTGATTCTTAGGATATGTAGTATTTGCTTTCAAGTATGATATTCTTAAACTACAAAATTTTGTGCTGAGTAAGGAATAATCTACATCGAGTATTTAGTAAATAATTCGTTCGGAAATATTTATAAATTCAAACACAATAAGCAACAGAAGAAGACTGAAGGGTTAAACATGCCAAACTTCCATGTTAATAAACAGTCAATATTAGGGTAGTTATACAAATATATAAATAATAATAATAATAATCAGCACCGGAGTTTCGGAACAGCGATATATAAGTGAATAGTGTAGAGTTACACAGGTATAGAGATAAAACAGGAGAATATGCAGAGAAACCTATACACATATATATATATATATGTACATGTATGTATGGAAATATGTATCCATATATATATATATATATATATATATATATATATATATATATATATATATACACACACATTAATTTATTCATTCATTCATATATAAATGTGTGTGTATGTGTGTGTTTATATGGGATTTTATATGGGGAAGTATGTAGGTCTCTATATATATATATGTAGGTTAGAGTTAGCACATACATGTGAAGCATGGGGGAAAGGATAGTACTTGAATAACAGAGGTAGAGTAATATGCTTTATTAACAATGCTGCAGAGACATCACAACAATTTTACATTCCCGTTCGTCGGATAGTTTAGTTCATGCACTTGAAATGACTGCATAATCTTTGGGATGACCGAATACATGATTGTATACACTCGCGCACGTAGATACACACACATACACACAAGCACACACACGCGCACACACACACACACACAAACACACACACACACACAAACACACACACACACACACACACAAACATATATATGCATGCACACTCCTATATATATGTATGTGTGTGTGTATACATGCTTGTGTATGTGTGTGCGTGTGTGTGTCCCCGATGAACGGGAACGTGAATCTCTGAGTAACAGTGTTTGTGATGTATTTGCAGGTTTATTAACAAAGTATATATGTATGTCAATATATATGTGTATATATATGAACGAATGAATAATTATATGCGTATATATGAAAGAATCAATAATTAGTAATTAATTATTTATTGTTATTATTAAGATTATTTATAAATTTAGTTAAATGTAAAAACATATATATGATGTATATAATATGTATATATGTATATGTGAATATATATGAACGTAAATGTAGATTTGTTTATGTGTGTATATATATATATATATATATATATATATATATATATATATATATATATATATGCGCGGATGTATATATGTGTATATACATATATGTATATTTATGTATATCGATATATATGTATATGTAATTATCTATTGTTATTATTATTATTTGTATTATATAGTTAGATAAATATATACAAACATACATGATGTATCTGATGTGTTTGTATCGATATGTCTGCGTAGATGTGTATGTCAAATATATGTGTGTGCGTGTTTGTATATGTGTCTATATATGTCTATATTTATTTACGTCTATATGTGTATGTGTGCATTTATAGGTATATGTGCAGGTGTGTATATATTTATATGTATATGCAAGTATCTCTATATACAGATGAATTGATATAAATGTTACTTAATAGCTCGTGAATTAATTAAGGAATATAAATTAATACATTAATAAATTGATAAGAAATGAAATTATTTAATAGATACATAATGTCAAAGTGAAATTTTAAAGTTATGTATGATGATGTGAACGCTGTTTTCCTTGCGATTCTTACCCGTGTTTATAACGGGATCCATATGTTTTGATGTAACCGAATTTTGCGTTTATATTGGAACCGACTGACTACTAAGTTTAAATTAGTATAAGAATGTGGATTTTTATATTATCTCAGTGTATTACTAAATAAATTTAGTGTTATATTATATGATATATATATATATTTTAATTGTCTAATATTAGATTATTATTTACAAATACTATAATGTATTTAACTTAAGGATAAAACAATATTAGTGTATTCGTAGCTGAATTAAAGTTATAAATTTCAAATTATATTATTTTTATTTTATCTTAAATAATGACAAGCATTAATAATAATAATATACAAAAAAAAATAGAATAGACCCTATAATGATTAAAATACTTTTATTGTCATATTACGTGCTCTGGTCCTGTTTTATTTTATTATTATTTTTTTTCGTAGGCATCAGTATGTAAGTTTATAAACATTGATTTACGGTGGTTTATTTTGCCCTGAAAAACTTAGTAAATTTATGTTTACTAAAAATAAAGATTATATCAATATATAAACGAAGATTA
>NC_142929.1:142117162-142129662 GCF_046866305.1 Octopus bimaculoides
GAGTCTATGTATGATTGTTTATAAAAAAATATTTTGCTACTGATTGATCCAGTTACTGTTTTTCTACATCTTAGCACACCTGCCCTTATACATATTTCATTATTAATCGTATTCTTATTATGGGAGAAGAACTCCGGTTTCATCCCCCCTCACCTACACGTGAGTGTTTCGTCATTGGTAATGCGTATACGTGTTAATTTTTATAAATGTAATTGTTTTCCGAAATAAACTGCATTTCGTGATCGAGACGCCAGTAAAACAAAAACGTATCACTTAGTTACTCAACTTAGAGTCCATTGCAGCTGGTAGCAGAAACACCTGTACGCTAATGAAAATCCTAAGATAATTGTTTATTTTTCCATCATCTAATTTTCTCTCTCTCCCTCTCTCTCCCTCTCTCTCTCTCTCTCTCTCACACACACACACACACACACACAGATAAAGAAGTGTATGAATAAATCTATTGTTACATAATAGCAACTTAAAAGGAATTTCTGTAAAAGGAATATTTCAAATTATGGTTATAAATATATGGAACCGTAACTATACTTGTTTTTTAAATTATATTATTGATCCCCTTTTTGCTGACACATTATTACTCTCAGAAGGTCGACATTGAAGTTGTAACCATGGTGTTGAAAAAAAATGCGTCACTTCATGAGAGCTACTGCTAAGTTCAGAGTTAATATCCGCATATATAATTTCTATCCTAAGTCGCCTAATTAATTTAGTGAAATAAGTCTAACGTAACATCACGTTATTTAATAAATGTCCATAAGTGTTTCCGAATATAGCTAAATTCGTATATGTACATTTGAACCAATCAAATTTCATTTGTAGAAATTACAGATATTTTTACAGATTATTTCTAACTCCTTTAAAACTGTTCGGTATATTGCAATATTTTAAAATGTACACGTAACTTTCAAAAGTGAAAATTTGCCACAACAAAAATTAATAGTAAAATATAATTCGTCTTGACATGCAACGGTATATTATCTTTCAAGAAACGCAATCACCACCGCGGAAATAAATGACAATATGACGTAAACCTTTTAAGTATGCATTACATATACCATTTAAGTGCTTTTACTTCTTATGGATTTCTGAATATTATTAACCCCTTGAGCTATAATAATAAAAATTATTTTTGTTCTATGATGTAATCTTTTAAAAATATAGATATCGAGAGGGAGATATATGGGAAAGCATGAATTCTAAACGTGTAGCATATTAGATTTAGATTTTCTTGCATTAGCTATGGTTTGTAAATATATTTTAGAATATGTTTCTCAATATTTTATATTAGAAGTGATTATGTATGCAAGTATTAATAATTCTGTACAACAAATGAAATGCTTCTTGTATTTCAGCACGATCGGATCGGATCCAACCAAGAATTATTTAACATACTCATATTTCTAATGATTTCTCCCATAACGTTGTAAAATAGAAGCAGAAGACACTTTTAATTTTGATGAACCCCACACGACAAGAAACTGAATTCGCTTGTAAGTTATATACACTGCAGAACATAAATTATCATCACGCGCAACAAGTCTCAATCGATTCTCCTCGATTTCATCAGATTATTATTTGGTGCATATTTTTTGAATTTCAAAATACGTAATCTATGAAAAATACAGTTCCGTTTCATCTTCCAGTAAATATGAATAAGATTTCAGAAATCTTGTGTATTGTAAATGTTCTGTTTTCCATAGAAGGATTCTATCAAGGAAATTTCAAGAAGATATAAATTCAAACACACACACACACACACACACACACACACACACACAAACACACACAAACACGCGCGCGCGCACACACAACACACACGCATATATATGTATACACACACACACACATACATATATATATATATATATATATATATATAGTTTTAGGGAAAATAACCAATTTTCAAGAATTCATCGATGAAAATTCACTATCACATATAGAAAAATTAATAATTAAAAGCACAATAAATGAGTATAATGTAAAGATTTTCTACTATCTGAAAATAATATGTATTCTTGTTTTTATACTATTCATTTGGTTCTTTATAGATTATTTTAATAGATAACCTATTTAACACTATATTATTTAGAAGTTATAGTTTCATTTCAACATAATATTAGAACTTCGATTGGAATAGTGTTGATATATTTTCGATTATTTTTGATTAATATTATTTGATTAATTATTAATCTTTATAGTTTATAATATCGTTAAAGTTTTTTTAAAATCAAAACTTTGTATATATATATAAAGTTTAACCATTTATTCTTAATAATTTTTTCTTTCCTAATTTTTTCATTCATAATTTTTTCATTCATATTTTTTATTATTACGTTTGTAGAAATAAATAATCTTGTATTTTTCTATTATTCAATTGATCTTTAATCATAATTAAATAAACGTCTTTAGCTTTAAATAGTATAGCTTTAACTATTACACCGGTTAAATATGTACTAATTTTATCTTCATTATTATTTTAAACTTAAACTTCGTTCAACTTGTATTTAAAACAATGATAATTTAAAACAATGATAATTTATGTAAGATGTTTTTTGTATATAATATACATGTTATTATAATGGATGAAGGTATGAATATTGAATGGTTATTATTTTGATATTATGATATTTTTTAAATAATTTTTCTATCTTTATATAATAAGTATTTCATATTAATTCATTTGGTACTTATTGTTGGTTGAGATATATATCTAATTATTGTTCTACTTACGATCTGACGAGTAGCTATATTTTTGAATAGAACTTATTTTCGATAATTTCAATTGATTTTAATCGATTTAAATTTCTTTTCTATTTGAAAATTGGTTATGAAACACGTGTAATCTTTTTATTATATTTATCTTATGATATTTACTTTACTTTACATTATACTCATTTATTGTGCTTTTAATTATTAATTTTTCTATATGTGATAGTGGATTTTCATCGATGAGTTCTTGAAAATTGGTTATTTTCCCTAAAACTATATATATTTTATATATACTTTATCTATAAGGCTCAATTTAATTTTAATTTTTTATAAATTGATTTTAATTGAGTTTTTTACCTGTAATTTTGGATTTTGTCCCTAATAATATTATATATATATATATATATATATATATATATATATATATATATATATATATATATATATATATATATATATATAGATATATATAATTTTATTTAAAAGAGTTCCAACTCTGTCTGTTTTTTATGTTTTATTTATATTCTTGTAAAATTAATGTGGGATATAGAATATGGAATATATAATATATAATATAAAAATGGATGGTACAATGAAATGAAGTATTGAATGTCTTATTGAATATATGAAATATTGAGTGTTCAATATAAAGAATTAAATATATAAAGGCGAATACGTATTTTCATACCTTGTGGTATTCATCATGGCCAGATCCAGAAATTCCATAATTTAAGATTAAATATTTAACTGTGAATCCAGCTACGTGTGATATATATCCCTAGATTTAATGGATCTATAATGAAATGATAAAAGTCTTACAATATCGAACGGCAATTGTGAAACGTATAGGCTTGTCTTGTACACATTCTCAGCACGTATTTTGTTGATATGAAGATTTATTCAAAACATTCCCCATAGTAATCAGAGTGTAATAGACTGAGGAAATTAATTATTTCAGTTAGTTAATCCACTCTTATATCATATAAGTCCGTTTTATTAATAAACGTGAGTGAATTAAATCGCATTACATAAATCAATACACAACACCTTGGGACGACGTTTTACCAGCAAAATATTATAGTCAAATAACACATATTTAATAAATAATAGACAATACAGTCTCTGTGTCACAATTACTGTACGTAGTGCTTTTGGATGAATGATTACACATTATATGTGTAATCAATCAGTAGCTAAAAGCGCCATTTTCATGCACGTAAAAAGACGATTTCTCAAATAGACGTAACAAAAGAGAGAGTAACAATTTAACGAGAATGACAACACATTTGAATAATTTTTCCCATCCTAATACTTGTATAAAAGTGGGATATGTCACAACTGGATTGCCTTCAATTACAGATCGGATCAAAACGTTTCGATAATAGATAAACAAGAACAGCAATATTATCCATAAGGAATTTGCAACTCTTGATCTCGGATTTATACATAAACCGCAATAGTTTTTAAGGTTTTAGAAAATATCGTAGGACAAATTGATTCAATGTATTAATTTACTTGTCTACCTGTAAAGGACTATTGAGTTTCCATGCATTTATCAATATATTGACAGTAAAACATAGAGTAACGACACTTATATAATACAATTCCATGAAAATTTAATGACGCATGTTGTACATATGTCAATAGCATGTTTAACAATATGTTGTTGGAAATACATGATAATAAACGGACACGACAAAATGTTTTACAATATAAACATGGTTACATATTACGAAAAGTAATTAGTTGATGTCTGCATTTAACTGAATAACGTTATAGATAATCGAAAACATTACAGCGACGAAGAACGGAAAATTGTTGTCGAAATACAAATTAATCTACTTATAAACAGAGGCTTTATATTTTTCGTTTAACCGCATTTCGATCAAAGTAGCTTCCATTGTCCTGACTTTCTCCATTAAAATGTTCGGGATTTTTGTTTGTCTTTGCAAAATATGAAAGAGTCTTAAATTTTCCCCTTAAGTTTTTATATTGTAAAAAATATTTTAGTTAACAGTTTCTCAATATATCTTCCACAGTACTCGTTGCGTATGAATATTTAATAACAGGTAAAGTCGGGTAATAAAAGCACCGTACATGAACATTTGAATATCACCCAAACCTAACGAAATAATTGAAATTGTTAAACCAAGTATCAATAATAACGGAAGACATTTTCATGGAGCCTATATTCGTTGGCAACATTTAATATTCTTAAAGTAGTGAATCAAAAATAATATTTAATCAATAACATTTGCACCCATAATGAACGAAAATTCTGCCCCAATGATGTTAATGCCAAGAAATGCAGCCGACAGAATGGAATGATTAAGTCTCATAAGCGGGAACATATCCAGGATTATCATCGTAAGAGAGAAAGATCTGATCTATAGAATATTACCTTAATACTGATTTGGTTATTTTCCATGTTATTAGTTTGGTTAGAAATGAATACAATGTTCTGCATTGGAAATGTTTGTTTATAAGCAAACTAACTTACCTTATTGAGAAGATATATTTTCGGGAAATTCTAATATCATTAATTCTTATGCCTTAATGAGTTCATATTCTCATAAAACCTTTTACGACGAAATCATTAAAAAGCCTTTCATGTACGTATTACACTATTTTAATGACAGGACGTATAAAATGCAGCGTAGCTACAGTTTATATTTAACCAGTTGTAATAATTTTGACACTCTGGATATGAATGCATTGCTGATGAGATGTTTTCTCTTTAAGAATATAACATCCGTTGATTGAGCAGTAATTTCAGCGCATTGTAAGGCGGTGAGCTGGCAGTAACGTTAGCACGCTGGGCTAAATGCTTAGCGATATTTCGTCTGTCTTTACCTTGTGAGTTCAAATTCCACCGAGATCGCCGTTGCCTTTCATCCTTTCGGGGTCGATAAATTAAGTATCAGTT
Source organism: Octopus bimaculoides (assembly GCF_046866305.1). Taxonomy (NCBI): domain Eukaryota; kingdom Metazoa; phylum Mollusca; class Cephalopoda; order Octopoda; family Octopodidae; genus Octopus; species Octopus bimaculoides. Next base: position 142,122,819 of record NC_142929.1, read on the forward strand.
GCATACTGGGGTTGATCTAATCGACTGGCCCCCTCACCCAAAATTTCAGGCCTTGTGCCTAGAGTAGAAAAGAATATTTCATCACGTTGTGTCAACTGCAGAGCATAGCGTTTTACAATATATTTCATTGTCATTCGCTGAATATTGTTTAAATGACTGAAATAATAACAGTAATTAGGAATAAAAAAGTAAAAAAATATTCGTCTTACCTATGAACTGTTGTTACAGACGACCAAACAAATTTCTCTGGTTTCTAATTCACTTAGAAAGACCAGGGACAGTAGGGGGTAGACACCCTGAACATGAGGAGATGCAAGGAAATTTCCAAGCAGCTTGTATATTACTGAAGTATATTGTCTGAGAATAGGGAAAACACTTTCCCTATTATTTTTCTTCCCTATTATTTTTCCCTGATTTGGTTATTTACCATGTTATTAGTTTGGTTAGAAATGAGTACAATGTTCTGCATTGGAACTGTTTGTTTATAAGGGAAACAGTAGTTTTCTTAGATAACGGATGTATAAAACAATCTTGAGTGAAAAACATAAGTACAGCATAGAGTTGAACAACTCAGGGAGGGTCATTGCACTTGTGTACAAAATACATGCGATTATGTATAGTTCAATGTACAACAACATATTTAGATGTGAACAGAAATTGTTACATTAATTGAAACGACATCTCACAGACGAAATATTTATTTTGTTTTTGTGTGATGTTAACTTCTAATTAATTATACATTTTTACATAGGAAGCGTATCTGTTTGAGTTGTTAAAGATGATCAGTGTTCAGATAATTTGCAAAATATAATACCATTTATATCGTACTTTAGATACTAAAGTTCTCATTGGTCTACCCATCAAACTACATATTAAGAAAAAACATAAAGATATAATACAAAATGTAGGCTTGTATCAATGATTTGGCGCATTTTAGTCGTAAATAATTCAATTTTATTCACACTTCCTCTTTATAGGTTTCCTTCCGATCTTTCATTATGTTTGCACTAACGCTTATGTGTTTGCTAAATATAAAACCAATCAACTATATTTCATGACAAGGACCTATTAATTTCGACTCACCGATATGAATGAATGTATATACGATATATGAACATAATATACGGTCCTGTTTTTAACTGACTTTTACAATCTTCTATTTATTGGTTATAATAATGTGATTATAGTAGCGTAACTCTTAGAGCGAGTATTTCTATCTAGACACATATATGTATTTCTGTTCTGCACTGTAAGAATGCCCTTTAATATGTACATTGCTACAATCTATGATAGTTGGTATGAGATAAATTTTGCAGCAATGCAGAATTCTACGGAGCTTAGCTATAATCAAACACTTTATGTGCAATACACTTCAATATTCATAGAATACACTTGCAAGTTTAGGTCCATTTTTATTAAAAGGATCTCCTTTCTATGCAGTTTATTATCCTCAGCATATCAACTTGCTTCTCTTTCCGTGCTTACAACATGCAACACACACGCGTGCGCGCACTTCCCCAACGCATACTTACATATATCGCACACGGTTTATAAGAGCTTGTACGCATCGCTGCATCTGTATATAAACATTCAAATATACAAAGACATTAAATTAAAATTACTCTTTTAAATCAAGTTTAACAATAACAACAGGTTATTTGTAGGTGCGAATTCATTAACGATATTAAATTGAAATTCATTGTAAAATAAATAAAGTGTTGAAGAGAATATGTGTTTCATCGCATGGCTTCTTCATCTACTTCATCAAACAATCAGGAAAAACTTAGGATTCTTATCGATATGGAATTTATAATATATATATATATATATATATATATATATATATATACAAGGGCATACACTCCACCATACATGCATATAAAGTCACGTGGTACAGTTTATAGATAAAATTGTGCCAGAAGTAAACCGCGTGAAGAACTCCATGTTTATTCGTCCTCATGTATCAAATAGGATGAAAGTTGCATTCTCATATTTCACAGAGCTCATGTATAAAATATCACAAAAGATTGAAATAGTTTATGATGTAATTTTTCATGATCTGAAATATATTTCATGAACAAAGAACGACAATTAAGTACTATTTTAAAGTACATAGCCATGACATAATGCTAAGTGTTTAGAGACGTTTAACCATTGTAAGCTATATAATACGATTGGAGAATTTTTATAAAACCAAAGTACCTTGGAGATGCCGACCAGCTCTATCCCACGAACACGGGGACGCACACATGCATACATGCACACCCGCCTGCAGACCCGCCTGCAGACCCGCCTGCACACCCGCCTGCACACCCGCTCACCGACCAATATTTAAGCTTGACGTACGTAATGGATAGAATGATGGCTGGGCTTTTGCGTATATATATCTAGTAATGTATATGCACATATATATATATATACATAAAAAATAGAAAAATAAATACATACTTGCATGTATTACCTATCTTACACATACACACGTGTAAAAATATACAAGTATCTATGAACATAAATGCATTCATATTTTTACAAACACACACACACACACACACTCGTAAATATATGTGTGTGTGTGCGTGCATAGGTATATATGTATGTGTGTATGGATACTTGTGTGTAAATACGTATATAAATTAAAGCTTATCTATTCACAGCATTTTGAAGTAATTATACACTATCTCGTAGCTTTCAGAGTTCGATACTATGATTGTTGTATTTTTAGAATGACATTGTAGGGCAGGCATGAGAGATATGATCTGGCTCGTACGAATAATAGAAAAGATAAACTGTTCGGAACAGATATGGAAGGTTTAAACGCTAATAGGTTATATGGAGATACTTCTATACATATCTATGATACTTAAGCAGACAACAAATATTGGTTTTATGTGCCACTTCAGACTGGCTAAATTTGACGTTGAAGAAAATGAATAGATTAAATATTACAATACAATATTTAACACGAAAGCGTCACTTTCCCAACATTAATTTATCTCCTATCTCACACTGTTATTTTTATGTGGCTTTCTCCCTACATAATACCAAATATAAACACTTTTTGTGTTCAATCAATAGTTTTTCTCTATCTTCAAGAAATGAACTGTCGCCAAGAATTCTACAATCGATTGATGTTACACGGAACTGTTACTTGTACCTCGATATTCCACCTCTTGATTACGTAATATCTGTTATCTAAGAAATAATCATTTTTTTTTAAAGAAACATTTGTAGAATGGAGTAGCTAGATATCTTTGAAACAATGTGTCATAGTTATTTTTCACAAAGTTTTCTTAAATCGAAATATTTGATTCAGTAAGTGAAGCTATTACAGGGAAGTAGCTTCGAATATACTTGCGCTAAAATTTTTCTGTATACGTCTTGGTCAAAAAACAAATAATGTCATTTCTGAAATTCCCATTATACGCAAAACTAGACTTAGCAGAAGTTATCCTAAGGATTTATATGATCTGTGTGTTACTAAATCGAATTATATAACGAATGCTGTTGCTAGTTTCAGCCTTAAAGAATACTGAAATCGTGGAGGCAAAGGTGTATAGTTTGATGTAAATTTCGAACTGAAATGTTTAAAAGAATTGGCTGAACATTGCAGTTCTTACTGAAACAATTTTTTTTATTGTGTTATCCGTGAGCGTCAACATTCATTGTAAATTAATTTCAGGTAAAGCATGACTGTTGATAATTGCCACTGATATGAAGTACAGTTGATACAGTTATTAAACAAAACGTCTGTGTCAAGTGTAGTTTGCATCAATAGTCGTATAATAATATTAACATGAAATGCACTTTTTAAATCCTTATTACCAAAACAGTGCATGAATTATTTTCTTAGATTAGCTATTTAAATTTCAAATCGTTAACTGCATGTCGCCTTTAATATCATCTCCGTTTTTGGCATAGTAATTTTCGAAAACTATCTAAAATGCAAATTCAATAATGTTGCATCGTTTAGCAAAGATGCGCGTCTCCACGGAGATATTAAATAAGTCGGGTCATATTTTTTCAATATTTTTATGTTTGATTTGCTAAATAGAAAATGGATTTTAACGTGCATAATTATTTTCTTTCAGATTCTCTGATAGGTCAGGTTTAAACCTGTGACACGTGGTGAAGTAGTGGAAATAAAACATCATCACTCTAACGGTAAAAGCATAAACATAATTCGAGGAATGTAACACTATTGTTTAATAAAAATGGATATAATGTTGTGTCTGTTTGTCAGAATTACTTACGCTTAATGTAGGCTTAACAGAAGTTATGATTGTGATTTCTCGGGAACTATTTTCTGTCTCGTGTCGTGAAAATTTATGGCACTCAGATCACTTTTTGGCAGTAGCTCCAATTTTCATTATTATTCAATCCTAATATTTCTGTCGTTCTAATGATGGAGTTCCCGAAAAATACATGTATGTGCAGGGAATCTAATAGATGTATTAAAGCCACTTTTAAGGTTATTCACAATAAGAAGAAATCATTGAAGCTAACCCGATTTGCCAGATTCAAAAGATACGCTCGAATTAAATTTAAATATTGCTATGTAGAGGCGCAGTGCTCAACGATGTGAAATTGTATTTGTTGCCTGCAAGTTTACAGGAAAGATTTTATCGGAAAAACTAATCAACGTCGTGTGTTATTTTTATAATGTCTTACTTTGCGTTAATTAAAAATCTAAGGAATGTACGTACCTGGAAATGGAAACATAGTCGATAGGTAAATTCCCAAATTTCTATTTCATTTTCAAATAAAATTTATTGCTTTATGGAATCTTATTATATCAGCTCTAAAATTGTTCAAATCTTTTAGCCTCAAACAATATTCTGTTTAATATCTTTGATTAAATCCCAGAATCGTTAACCTTCACAGAATTTAACATTCTTTTTGTATTTTCTCCGAGAACGAAAGCATTTATATGATATTTCATGATAGTGGAATAAGATAGCTTTGAACGTAATGGAAATTATCGGTAAGAAACACAAATTTAAAAGGTATCTAATAGTTTTAAAACTAATAGCATTAACTATCAGAAATTTGTATAAAAGGCCTTCATAGAAATATTTGGTGACACGTAATTACAAGTTGTTTAACTTACAATTAATAATATATGATAAGGTATTTAAGAAAATATTATCTAGATATAAAATTTTATAGAGAAGCTTTGGCGTGGTTATGTGCTAATAAGTTTGTCACTCAACTACATGATTCCGGGTTTAGTCCTGTTGCGTGGCACTTTGGGCAGTATCTTATAGGAGAGCAGCAAATAACAATTAAAAATTACATCTCTATGTTCTAGAGTTCTTTTCTACTCTAGACACAAGGAGCAAATATTTTGGAGAGTGGGGGCAGTCGATTAGATCAGCTCCAGTACGCAACTGGTGCTTAATGTATCGAGCCCAAGAGCAAAATCTACCTCGGCGGAATTTGAACCCAGAACGTAAAGACAGACGAAATACCGCTAAGCATTTCGTCCGGCATGCTAGCGTTCCTGTCAGCTCGCGGTCTTTCTTTGTTCTAGAATTGCATTGTTATAGACAACGTAACAGTTATAGGTGTTAGCTTTTCGAAATGCGAAGTTTAAAATGGTTAAATGCAGAACAAAATAAGGACTATTTGAAATCTATGAACGATCGATTGGAGACCAATCCTGAATTATCCGATACCAGATAATAGATTTCCAATCAACATTGATACCTAATAAAATGGAAAATAGGGAAAAAAAAGAAGAAAAAACAGTTTGTGACACAAAACGAATATAATCCTTGTCAAGTAAAGATCTTTAAAGCATTGTGTTTTACTAATAATTATTTAGATTATTTCGAAATGCATTTGTATTATATGAAATATCACGGTAAATATATCCGTATATATATGTATGCCTGTATCCAGTGGCGGACCTGGTCTAACTATATTGGTTGCCAGGAGACTAAGGTGGCCCACCCTCCACTACAATACTATCATTTATTCATTTATTTATTTTTGTTAAAAGTATTCTTTTCCAATGTCTACAAACACAGCCGGGCTGAAATAATTAATGCATTCTCCTAGGAGTGAATAAAAAATTCTCAAAATGGAGAGGATGAGCCCCTTAGACACTAACATGGGCCTCCATACATATGTATTGTAATGGTGCAGAGGCCCACTTGCCATCAGGTAAGCTGGTAAACTAGCCAATCAACCATTGATGGTATCTGCAGTATATTGTTGCACAATGGTTGAACATTTGAAACATGCGTTATCAGCAGGTTCACAGTGCGATATTTTGGGCTAGAATCTCAGGTAAAGTAATATATTGTGAGTGAGATAAATTTGATAGAAACTGTGTAAAAGCCACGCGGATGGATTTATCTGCAAGAAACCGTGATACCTTGTTACACTGCGAATGAGTATTTAATTGAAAATATACATCTCCATTTAATACTCAGCGCTTTGTTCACGCTTTCAAAGAGCAGATTTAGTTGATAGAAGAACTGGAGCATGGCCGTCAACTGATGTAGCAATATGTATACACAAACACACACTCACACATACCTCAACACTCACATACACACACTCACTGACGTACACACACAAACTCACCGACGTACACACACAAACTCATACACACTCTCACACATACACACACACTCAACCACTCACACACATTCACGCACACCCTCACCCCTACACCGACACTCGAACACTCCACACACACTTATACCACACCCACACCCTCACCCACACACTCAAACATATATACTCAACCCTACCCACACCCACCCACTGACACTCACCCCCACTTCTCCATTAATGTTTGGTTCATCTTGAAAAACAATATCATACAGTTCTATAT
>NC_142929.1:142132162-142139662 GCF_046866305.1 Octopus bimaculoides
TTTAATACGTGGAGATGCATATATATCAGATATCCATTCTAATGTCATGTTTCTGAAATAAATTCAAAACGTACCTTCTTCAAGCATTGAATGAGAATGGTATTTATATTCCAGGCAATTACCATTTAATGATATTTTAAAAATCGTAATGCCTATGTGAATGTGAATGTGGACTATAGCATAAATTATTAGATGAACACTGTTTTTAATACTCATTGAGTCTAAAATAAAATTATAAGGGCAAAACGATTAACAAATTCCTATGCTTTCGCTATACAATTGATGCAGCTATAATATTTGTTATTCAAACATTCATTTGAATACTCTACTTCGAAAGGTCTCTATGAAATTTATAATATCCAGCCGAATGTCCATATAATATATGTGAGCAATGCCAGATTAATATATTAATATATACAACTTATTGTTGTAATGAACAACACACTCACACAGTGTGGACACGGGGTGTCGCTGAATTTCATCTGTTTGCACTAGTATCAAACATTGACTGTTGAATCATAATTCGCTCGTATTTTATAGCAAAATTCTGTTTTCCCGAACACTGCTTCGGTGTTTCATTTCAGCATAACCATTTTCGGCCATGATATTTTTATTTCAGCAAAATATGTACTTGCGTGCATATCCTAACTATTATAATAGGTTACTCTGGTCAACCTGTCAGCGCTTATACATGCGTGCACATGTACTTGTTTTACGTGTGTGTGTTCGTAAGTGTATATGTTTGCATGTGCTTATGTTTATGTGTTTTGTATGTGCCTCAACCACTATTTTCTCTACTTTAATATTATTTAAATAAATACTTATCTTCTAAAATTTGCATTTCAGTAAATGAAGTAATCTTGCAGCAAATTTACAAAAGCGTACCAGGCTGAAATGATACAACAAAAGTTTTCACATCTGCGGGCCACTACGACTACACTATATTGACTTCGTAAAATTATCTTTATTTAGTATGTAGTAATTTAGAAGTTGTTTGAAAGAGTAAATATGAAATATTTTATGGAAATTTGCAGCTAAGATTCACTTTAGGAAGAAAAGCAGATAAAAGCCCGAAAAAATTGTGGGATTCTGCTGTATTGAATATTAATTTCAAGGTAATTCATAGAATCAAGGAATAATATTCTAACTCTTACAAATTAAAAGCATTTTTATTTTTAATTGATCATGTATTTTAATTACATTGTCTCTACTGTTAAATGCTTGTATTAATACGGTTTCTGGCACCATAAGTGATTTTAAAAACTTGTTCTAAAACGAAACATAAAGTAAGTTGTTTTTACATATTTCTCTTAGTATAATTATTTCCACTACTGATAGTTGTGCGATTTTCTTCACAATATTTTATCACAATAACGAATACATTATATGTATATATATATATATATATATATATATATATATATATATATATATATATATATATATATATATATATATATATATATATATATATATATATATATACATACATATAATGTATTCCTCGTTTGTCTCACATAGGCCGATCGTTATATCTTAGAATTTGTAATTTTGTGTTAAACAGAAAACAAAATGTGCTGTAAGTTCCTTAAAAATAGTTTTGCAATAAATACTACTTATGATGACGAGCAGGAATGAAGGCCGTGACTAGGCTTAGAAATCTGGTTTTCATTTAATTATTTCGAGAGAAAGTATGCCTTTGTTAATGGAATTACTATTACATGAGTGCCTAGCTTTGATAAAGGCAATATATTTTGTTAATATTGCATTCTTAAATTTAGTACATTTGAAGAAGTGTTCTGCTGTGTTAGTTTAAAGTGATAAATTACAAACTTTTTGTGTTGCTTCTATCTAAAATTTCGAAGTTGTGTTAGTGTAATTAATAACAATGGACCTGTATAATATATTTCCTGTTAGTGTATATTAACATGGAGATTTTAGCGCGGGCTATATGAACTAACCAAACATTTTCCGATTCTTCAGTTTCTTCGAAGAAATAATTGTATTCACCACATGCTTAATTTTCTCTCTCAAAGAAGTTTTACAGAATGCTATATTAGAATGGCAGAATTGTTTATTGAAGACATTTTGGTGCGAATACATTGGATACATTATCTTGGAAAACAGTTTTTTAAAGGCAGTTTGTTCCTCTCAATACAAGCTAAACGCTTTTAGTTTGCTGATATGAATGTTACGTTATGTTGAGTGTAAATACACGCAGTGTGTCTGAATTAGCAATGATCAGGTATTCACTGAAGCAATTTGTCTTTGATAAACCTGTAAAAAACAAACATGGTTAGCATACAGTGATTGCAAAATATGTAATAAAAATTTGAATAGAGCTTTGATTATAGCAATTAACAAACTCTACACAGGGGTATAATAACCGGTGGAGTTATTTTCAAAAATGAAATACAATATTTAAGAAAAAAAAAATGGCATCCATCTTAAAGCTTCGGTATATGAGATTAGTGTTGTTTCGATCAAAAGAGTTCACGGGATTGATTAAAATAGAGAATGATGTTTATTGTCCAAAAAGGCAGATATATTGGATCTTTTCCTTTTGATCGGCAGGTTGATAAATTAATTTTTTTAAACTAAAGACTTTCAAACTTCGGATACTGGTAGAATGTGCCATATAAAACAACTTTTACTCTTAGTGTTGTTGAGAAAATTTTCTATTTACGAAGTTATTTCGTGTTACAATCTCTCTCTCTCTCTCTCGCTCTCTCTCTTTATATATATATATATATATATATATATATATATATATATATATATATACAAACAAATATACACACATAGAAACTATGAAAGCTGCAAAAACATTATTCCCATCATCAGAGACACCGCCATATATTTTAGAGTTGCTCCATCATGAGTGTTTACGTAAAAAAACATACCTTTCTTTCCTTCTTCTGGTTGCGTTAAAATTACTTTGGTTTTGAAGATCTATGAAATATGCTTCTCTCTGGATTTAAGTCAGTTTACTTTCTCATAAGTAGCACGTATACTTCTTCATTTATTCTATTGTGAATCAGTAATTTATATTCTAATTATATTTTTAGGTTATTATATATTATCATTCTAGCGATTACTTTATCAATTAATTCGATATCATCATATCCTCATAATATTGTAATCATCTCAAGAGATTTCAATTGTCTATATTGCTTAGAATAAACTAGGCGTGTTATCTAGTTCTAATTATTGGCAATATCTGCTATACATTTCTGTATTACCTGCTTACTTCTTATAGTCTGACCACACAAATATATTTGTTGTTGGGTACTATTAATTAACAATAATATTGTTTTATTCTTAATATTGTTTCTTACATGATCTTAGAAAATATTTTAATAATGTTACTTATTATTTTCATCCGCAACTTTAAAGCACACATCAGCTATATATAGTATAAGATACATTAGGAAATTCACCTTTGCTTCAATAATCAGTCTGTTTTTATGTTTTTGTATAGAAATTTCTAGCATGTTTTATCAGAATATCTCTATGTCGTACCCATAAAAACAGAGACACAAAAATTTATTTAATATGTTAAATATTGATGACTGGTAATACAGATTGAATCGCATAATACCTTTCAATTTGTACTGTGTTCTCTGAAGACCAGTTTATAATTCATATTTTTAGATAAACAATGTGTGTACAAGTATCCAACACAGACGAACATAGTGTAAAATTTAATTAAACGCACTGATAACTGTATTTGAGTACTGAATCACATACTGGAATCACGAAACATTTTTTAAAACATGAATTGAAATGAGAAATGGAATTTTGCTAATAATTTATGGATAACATCAGAGAAATATTTTAATCCATGTTTTTGATTTCCATTAATGAAAACTATAAACGTAAACCGATGCATTAAACACGACTTTAGGAATTTAATATTTAACCAATGCAATAATAAAGTAGCGATGCTTATTCTGCAATGAAGCATACGGCGTTATGAACTTCAAAGAATGTGTCAGCCACAAACACAAGGATGTAAACCTGTTGGTGAAACATGCTGAAGTGACTAAAAAAAATGTAATGACAATTAGTCAAATATATATCTTGTTCACATTTACTCTGACTTCTCACTTCCTATGAACAACGCAAACAGATCATGTATGTGTGTGCGTGTATCTCTGCATGTGTGTGGTCTTATATATATATATATATATATATATATATATATATATATATATATATATATATATATATATATATATATCTGTGTGTGTGTGTGTGTGTGTCTGTGTGTGTGTGTGTGTGTCTCTTTGTGTGTGTTGAGTCCTAAGTTTGTTTATAGATGCATATGAAAATATGATACATACATACACACACACACACACACACACACACACACATACACACACACACACATATATATATTTATATATATATATATGGGAGAATATACAAATAATAACAACAGACGAGGACAGGTGGTGTAAATAACAAAAGTATATATTAGTATGACGCTCGGGAATACGGAAAGTCTTTGACGTTTCGAGCTACGCTCTTCAACAGAAAGAATACGGAAACAAGGAGAAAAACACGGAGAAAAAAAATTGAATAGTGTTCAGTCAACGGTCAATCATAATATTGGCCGATCATAATAATGGCCGATCATAACAATGGCTGACCGGAAGTTAGAAATTCTTATTTCAGGAGAGCTAAGAAAGGGGGAGATAACAAACGGTGATCGGGAACGAGGGGCTGTGTGTGGGAGGTAGAATGCTGGTGATCTTGACGTATGTAGTGTGAAAATGGGGAAGGGAGAAAGGGAGAAAGTAGTTGGTCAGTTGTAGTGTGTGCGTGGTGTGATGCGAGGGTATTGGTGTGGTGTGCGTGGTGTGATGCGAGGGTATTGGTGTGGTGTGATGTGAGGGTGTTGGGAGGTGGGGAAGGCATGGGTGGAGTGTGGGTTAGGCTGAGGGTGGGGTAGAGGTAGGGGTCTGTGGGTAGGGTGGGGTATGTGGGTAGGGGTGGGTGGTGGGTGTAAGGAATTGGATGGGGTGGAGTGGGAAGGTAGAGTAGGAGTGTGTTGGGGTGTGGTGGGTTGAACTTATGAGGGGGTGTTGACGAGGAGGGAGAAGGGGAAGGTGGATGTAAGAGAGGGGGAAGATGGGCATGGGAGGGGAGAGGAAGAGAGGAGAGAGGGTGGGTATAAGAGAGGGAAGGTGGATTGAGAGAGGGGGAAGATGGGTATGGGGGGAGAGAAAGAGGGGAAGGTGGGTATGGGGGGGGAGAAAGAGAGGAAGAGAAAGAGAGGAAGAGAAAGAGAGGAAGAGAAAGAGAGGAAGAGAAAGAGAGTGAGAAAGAGGGAAGAGGGGTATGGGGGGAGAAAGAGAGGAAGAGAAAGCGAGTGAGAGAGAGGGGAAGAGAGTGAGAGAGTAAGGGTGAGAGAGTAAGAGAGTAAGAGTGTAGAGAGTAGGAGAGTAAGAGTGTAGAGAGTAAGAGTGAGAGAGGGGGGTAAGAGAGAAGAGAGTGAGAGAGAGTAAGAGAGAGGAGAGAAAGAGTAGGGGTGAAGAGAAGTGGGAGTGGAGAGAAGTATGAAGAGAGGTGAAGAGACGTACAAAGAAGTAGGAGTCGGAGCAGGAGGTGGGGGAGGGGAGAGATGGGTGGTAGGAGGGAGGGTGGGGGAGAGAGACAGGAGGAGGGGGTTAGATGAAGAGTGGAGGGGAGTTGAGCCCATGTGGCGCAAAGGAGCGAAGATAGAAGATTAATCCCTGTTCACGGCGCAAACGGGAGTCCGGATGGCCCCTGTGCATGGACAATCCAAACACAGACAGGTGTTGCCGCAAGGAGTGGCCGGCAGAACGAAAGTGGCGTGACACCGGGGTGTCATTGCCGACGTTGATATCTCGGAGGTGTTCCGCGAATCGGTCGGCCAGGCGGCGCCCCGTTTGTCCGATGTACAGAGATTGGCAGAGAGAGCAGGAGAGGCAATATATGATGTTGGTAGACGTGCAGGTGAAGGAGTCGGTGATGCGATAGGGTCGGTGATGGGTGCTGGTGAGGAGGGTGGTGTTGGAGAGGTAAGGGCATGTGCGGCAGCGTGGGCGGGAGCAGGGGAACGAGCCAGGTTGGGAGGTTGGGTTGGGGAAGAAGCTGTGGACCAAGAGGTCCCGTAGGTTGTGGGCTCGTTTGAAGGAGGGGATGGGTCGATTAGGGAAGATGTGGGAGGTGGAGGTGTCGGACTGGAGGCGCCGAAAAGCTCGGAGAATGGAGCGTTGGAGGGGTAGGGTGGTGGGATGGTAGGTGAGGGGAAAAGGGAGGCGGGAAACGGCAGGGCGGGTTCGGGGGGTGAGAGCAGATGCACGGTCCACAGAACGTGCTCTGGCAAGGGCGGTGTCGATGGTGGTGGGTGGATATCCACGCTGGCTAAAGTGGTGAGCCATGAGTTGAGACTGAGTCTCAAAGTCATGGCTGTCGCTACAAAGTCTGCGTAGACGGAGGAATTGGGAATAGGGGATGGAAAGTTTTGTGTGTCTAGGGTGGGAGGAGGAGAAGTTGAGATAGGAGTGTGAGTCTGTGTGTTTGTAGTGGATGGAGGTGCTAAGGGCGGAGTGGAGGATGCTGACCGAAATGTCGAGAAAGGGGTCAGAGGTGTCAGAGACAGTACAGGAGAAGTGGAGGGCAGGATGGAAAGATTGAACGAAAGAGAGGAACGAGTCAAGATGTTCGCGGGAGAGTGAGGTGGCACCGATACAGTCGTCGATATACCGACCGTATAGTTCGGGAGTAGGACCAGTGAAACTGGAGAATATTTGGGCCTCAACATAACCAACGAAGAGGTTCGCGTAGTTGGGGCCCATTCTCGTCCCCATGGCCACTCCCGAGGAATGTTGGTAGATATCTCCCGCGAACGAGAAGCAGTTGAGAGATAGGATAAGTTCGGCCAGACGAATGAGTGTGGAGGTGTCGGATACATATATATATATGTGTGCAAATATAATTATACGCATACACATGCGCGCGCACATACACGCATGTACTCAGATAGATAAAGAGATGATTACTATTGTTTTGGAGCGCCAAATGACTCAGGGTGATTAGAATTTTTGTTTCGAGAAACAGAATTTTTCAGGATGAAATTTCTGGACGAGAAAACTCTCTGAGATATCAAACTTTGGCAATGCGATGCAAGGAAACGTTCGGTTGTAACAAGAAAAAAACAAAACTGTATAGCTCTACAAAGAACTTGCTTCGAACAGAAAATCTCTCAGTGCTGGTAATAGTAGTTCTTTATCGCCAAATGTCTATCTATATATAGAGATTATGCCCATGCTGCTATTGTGCTCGGATTTTCCTTTTCCGAAGTTATGACTAACTTATCCTCTATATTTTTCTCAAAGAATTAGCGACATTTTCACGAAACCTAGATTACGTGTCCAATTGATGAGTGTATTCCATTAAGCTATTCTCTGACATTCAGTAGTTTACTCTTTTCCTTTAACAAATACTAATCACAATTTTCTTTGT
>NC_142929.1:142149662-142172162 GCF_046866305.1 Octopus bimaculoides
GAAGAAGATTCCTTGGAAGAAAGCAGCGAATGTATACGAAAACAAAGACGAAAAAAAAGGAGCATGTGACACAAATACAAATAACAGGACATAACAACAGATGCCTTTCGACTAAGGACGAACGACATTAAGCTGACGTGTGTGGAAGTAAGGCCCTACGGCAGGGATACAAGATTTCACAGGAATAGGGAGGAATATGGATGTGGCACGGACGGCAGCCGAACCAAGGAAGAAAGGTCTCTCTTTCTCTCTCTCTCTCTCCCTGTCTGTCTGTCTGTCTGTCTGTCTGTCTGTCTGTCTGTCTGTCTCTCTCTCTCTCTCTCTCTCTCTCTCTCTCTCTTTATATATATATATATATATATATATATATATATATGCATATATATATAAACATATATCTTCACTGGAAGCTACTGTTTCGCTCTACCGTAACTCATAATTTGTGTGTTCGTTCGAGCCATCACGAAAATGCTTTTGCCTGATCTGTATTGCAACGGCTCATTTACTCTCAATTTAGACTGACAGTGAAAAATCATAAGATATTTCCATCTTACTCATTTACTCATTTGTTCCTTCAATATTTCACTTTCTTTCTTTCCCAGAATCATTAAGGTTGCCGTCGTAGAAATATTTTCGTAGACCAGCGTTTTTTGCTTCAGAAAATATTGGCGAACGTGGGTCAAATGAAATCTCTAAAAAATTGTTCCACAGGCATCTTGACACATCGACTGTGTTTCTATTATTCTTTAAAGTACAGAATTGAAGAAGAATTTTAATTAAGAATTGGATGCAATTTAAAGCTGGGCTTACTTAAAATTTGACCAACATCAGATCATGAACATGGTGCCACATAATGTTCAATTCATCATACAGACAAAATAATATAAAAAAATTAATTAAAATTTTGCAGCTACAAACTTCTTGGTTTCTACTGTGTCATTGGGTATAATTATACGTTAGTTTTAACAATTTCAGGAAAACAGAGTGCTTGAAAAAGTATAACAATATTAACATTCAAAAGAAAAGAACAATCGAGGTGGAATGCATTTCATCACAATAATAGTGATACGTATAAAATACAAGAAGAAATAACGCTGTAGAAATGATTGATAAATTTACATTAAGAGTCATATATAAAAACATATAAAGAACGAAAAAATACTATAATTACTGGAAGTAACATTGAGCAAATGAACGCACTTTTAAATCTGGTGACAACGATAAACACATTAATATATTTGTCTGGTCCCTAAGTGCTAAATATGAGAATAAAATTAAAAAGAAGAAAGGAATATTGAATTCAAGTATTAAGCATTCTCCTAGAATGGCAAGGCGTTGAAAATTTAATGTTCGAAACATAACACAACAAATAAGAAGGACATAAGAAATATCGTTAATGAGAACTATTAAACTCTATGAAAGAAATGTATTTACTGCAAAGTTTTTGATGGAAAATCTATTTCGCATAAACACATGTGCACAGCGAAGAGATACAAACATTCTAGCATCCGCAAACAAGACAATCATTTTGTTCACGGCAAATTGTTTTTTTGTCTATAGTTTTACCAACATCCATATTCATAAACATATATTCGCTTTCATGATTTCAAATAAGACAAAATAGGATAAAATCAATTAACACAGTCGAAAGAATATGTGATATGCGATATATGATCAATGTGACAATCTCTGTATGCGTAAGATTGGATCTGCAGAACATCGTTGCATTACATTTTAATACGAATACAAATAAGTATAAAATCAACAACGACGACAACGACAACAACAACACCACCACAAGCAACAAAAGCAAAAACAGCAGCTGCAATAACAATACTAATCCTTCCTAATGTAGGCTCTAGATACAATAATAAATTGGCGATTTATTAACACCCAGGTTCGATTAGTGTACGTGATGTTGATATACCACAAAAAATGGCGAAATATCGATATCCATCGCTCCTCACATTCAGGTGTTTCGATAACCTCTGCTACAAAGGAATCGTCCTCAAAATCCTCTACACAGCGAATCGGTGAACAAATCAAACTTATATATTGTGTTTGTGCGGTCTATAATGTTTACATATGCGTGTGTATATATATATATATATATATATATATATATATATATATATATATATATATATATATATATATATATATATATATATATATATATATATATATATATATACATATATATATATATGCATATATATATACATACATCTCCTTTTTTCTCTCCTGTTTTGCTCTCCTTGTTTCTCTCCTTGTATTTTTCTGTGTCCCTTTCTATAGAAGGGCGTAGGCTCAAAACGTTAAAGACTTTTTCAATTCCCGAGCGTTATACTAATACATCTATTATACTAATACACGTGTCTTCGTCTGTTGTTTTTTTTTGTGAATTCTCCAATATATATATATATATATATATATATATATATATATATATATATATATATAGAACAGGCAATCAAGGTGTAACATAAGTTTCAGAAGTAAGAGATCCATTAAGAGATCCATTAAGAGATCCATAATTTGCAAACGCTACCCCTCATCCGCGTGCACGCATGTGACGACATAATGACCACGATCTACGGAATACATACAAACATACACAGACACATACAGAAACACACAGACACAGACGTAAGTATACACAAATACATATATATGCATGCATATACACAGAGAGTAGTTTAATTAGGGCTGTTAAGTGGATTCTTATATTTCATCCATAAGTCATTGCAAGAGGTCCAGTTGATTTTCTTGAATGATTTAATTGTTGAATATTTGCATGGGGAAGTAAGTTATAAGACAGTAAATTTACTTTACAACTAATCGCAGCCCACCTAAAGGTAATAACAACCAACTTCTGTCATTCAAATTCAAAATGGTTAATGACTAGCATCAAACATGAAACTCAAGTGTACCAACGAATTTGAGCTAAACTGTTTTGATCCATACACACACAACCCCCCCCCCACACACACACATACACACACATGTATATATATATATATATATTCCTACACACATATATACGTTTGTATGCATGTATATATCTATAACATTTTACATGTGTCAGTCCTTGCGGCCATGCTAAGGTACCACACTGAGAAACTTTTATCCGAAGGAATCGAACTCTGTACATATATTTTTTTAAAGTCTGGTACTTATTTCAACATCGCCTTTTGCTGAAACACTAAGGTAGAGACATGTATCCATGCCAACACCAGTAATCAAATGGTGACGGGGGACAAACGCAGACACAAAGGCACACATCCACATACATACACGACGGGATTCATAGAGGTCCGTCTATCAAATCCATATAAAAGGCTGTGATTGGTCCGAAGCTTTATCATTAGACATTTGCCAAAGGGATAATACATCGGGACTGAAAGCGGAATCATTTTGTTGGAAGTAAGCTTCTTACCACACAGCCAAACCTGTACCCACACTTGCGTGTGCGTGTGCGTGTGTGCGCGTGTGCACATATGGATATGCATCAACAGAGATATAAGGCAGTGTGTGAACATAAATAAGTCAGCATTTGCTTTTGCTTATTAGGTAGTATTCTCATTTATATTACAAGAAAGAAGGAAATTCACATTATACTGAAACATTTAAAAGTTACACCGCTTGTAAAACGTTTAGCAGCGTGGACATCTGTGAAAATCCCACATTAATAGCAGAAAACTCTAAATCGACTCACTACCACCGTTTCTTAGATAAAGTTATTGCATAAGGAAATGAAATGGAAGAAAAATAAAAGTAAAATCATCGAAGGAAATAGAAAGAAGAAAACAACTAAAATGAATATAAATGGAAACTACCTGGCTCACTCCGAGTGATTCTGAAGTGTACTTTTGGAAGCATTTCAGTTTTACAATTTCATTTTACTTTATTTACTTATGAAAGTGTCTCCTTCAAAATATATTTGGCATAAAATCAGTGAATAAATCAAAATATTCTTTTAGCTTGGATGGCTTTTCTCGAACTTGGCTGAAACCATATGTTATAGTGTGCCAAAATATGATGGAAAAAAAAAATATTCAGTTAAAACTATAATAATCTTGAATAAACAAATCAACAAAAAGCATAAAATATTGATGCAGAGGTAAAGAAATATAGAAATATATATTTTGTTAAAGGATGGTGAGAATTTCAGTGAAATCGTTCTATATTCAAATGTATTCCAATATAATGGTAGGATCCTTACGGATGTTGTTACTTTATCAGATAACAAACAATTTGTGTGGAGAAATTTCCCATTTGCTGTTCTGAAAATAATTCATATGTTATTATCCTGTATAATAATAAAGAACGTAAAGAAAGGAAGCTCTACGTTGTCAGTTGACTTGCTGAAAATTGCAGCTGAATTCGCACACATCACACATCGCCATTTTGAGAGCGAAAAACTAGACAAACTAATTAAACGTCTTGTCATAAAACTTGTACAGATACATTGTGATTTATGTGAAGTAAATGATATTGTTGATAGACATGAAGGAATCAAGTCTAAACAATAGCATGTCTAACAAGAACACAACCAAAATAAAGATGGCGACATTAAAATGGTCAAGAAAAACAACTTGGTCCCCGATACTTGGGTGACATTCAATGTAACATAGACAGGGGTAGGAGTGACGGTGTGATAAGTAGCTTGCTTACGAACCACATAGTTCCGGGTTCAGTCCCATTGCGTGGCACCTTGAGCAAGTGTCTTCTACTATAGCCTCGGGTCGACAAAAGCTTTGCGAGTGGATTTGGTAACCGGAAACTGAAAGAAGCCCGTCGTATATATGTATATATATGTATGTATGTGTGTATGTTTGTGTGTCTGTGTTTGCCCCCCCCCCCCCCCCCCACCAACATCGCTTGACAACCGATACTGGTGTGCTTACGTCCCCGTAACTTAGCGGTTCGGCAAAAGGGACCGATAGAATAAGTACTAGGCTTATAAAGAATAAGTCCTGGTGTCGACTTGTTCGACTAAAGGCGGTACTCTCGCATGGCCACAGTCAAAAATGACTGAAACAAGTAAAAGAGTAAAAGAGGGGTAAAATAATACAAGGCACAAAGATTATAAGACATATGAGGTACTGAACAGTATAAATGAGGAACCATTAACTGTGCCTAAGCAAAGAAGGCTTGGTTGATTTTTAGGAAAGTAAATTGATGGTAATATGTCTGCTGGATTAAACCATTAAACCAGTAAAGTACAATGACGAGAGCGCATTACGATGAAAATTATATAAACTGCGTCACCAAAAATGATGTGGAGAAGGTTCAATGTTAAGATTAGAAAAAAAGTATAACGAAAAAAAACAGTATGATTTCACTTTGCCGTTTTTAGTAATTAATTCATTGGAAAGCTTAACGTGAAATGTGTGAAATATGATATAGGCATCGAATGATTGTACACACGCACACTTATTCATATATGTAGAGTTATGCGTTGTGTATTAGTGTGTGTGTGTGTATTATATATATATATATATATATATATATATATATATATATATATATATATATATATATATATATATATATATATATATATATGTATATATAATATTCTTATTCTTTTTTCATTGGATTATTTACACTTCACCAAACCCATATCACGCTATAATCGCCGTGAAACTTGAATTTTCTACACCTGAAGTATTCTGGCTTGTTGTTTGTATCGCCTGTCTGGATGTTTTGTTGTCCCTTTTCTGTATCATCTAACTGTGTGGATGTCTTGCGGTCTTGTCCCATTTTTCGTATTCCTTTATATATATAAATATATATATATATATAATTAGAAATATAATATTTCTAAATCTCTCAGAGAGATTTAAGCAGTAGTGGAGCGATAAATGTGTAGTATATTGTCAACTTAATGTGACAATCCCAATAAGGGAATACATTACTGCCGTTTAGCCCTAGGAAGCTGGACCGCTTCCTGTCGGCCTTGACACAATTACCGTGTCCTTAAGTTTGCGAGGGGGAGACAAGCTCCTCCACCCAGTCTAGCCAGCATTCAGGGACATGTTTCTGAGTCTTTGCTCGTCATCAGCCTGAAGTAGCTTGCCAGCTGGGTAGAGAAGCCTGTTTCGCCTTCGCAAACTTATATAATCATAGTGAAGTTTATTCACTGATCAGCAAAATAACAAATATAATATTTCTAAGACACAGTAATTGTGTCAAGGCCGACAGGAAGTGGTCCAGCTTCCTAGGGCTAAACAGCAGTAGTGTATTCCCTTATTGGGATTGTCACATTAAGTTGACAATATACTACAACTTTATATATATATATATATATATATATATATATATATATATATATATATATATATATATATATATATATATATCGATTAGATGTTGTGTTAACCTCATAAAGGAAATTCTTGTTCAATACCTAGTATTTTAGGGAATTAATTTCCTTAAAATAATAGGTATATGTATAACGACATATGGTTTATATACATATGAAAAAGAAAAAGAAAATGGATATTGAGAAGGCAATAATTGTTTATTATTAACAGTAAATTAATCATCATCCCTTACAGCTGTTTGAATTAATTCTCGGTAAATGTTAAGTAAATATTAAATTTATATGACTTCAGCATAATATCTCCCGAGGGAAAACTGTAAGGGATGATGATTAATTTGCTGTTAGTAATAATCAATTATTAACTTCTTAATCTCCATTTTTTCTTCTTATATATATATATATATATATATATATATATATATATATATATATATATGTGTGTATGTGTGTGTGTGTGTGTGTGTGTGTGTGTGTGTGTGTGTGCGTGTGCATAATTTTTATGCAATTAGACGAGATTATTATTCACAGGCATCCATACATGCATAATACATACACATCACACACACACATATGCATATATACGCATGCGTGTGTGCGCGAGTGTGTGTGTGAGTGCGATATTCCAGTGTTGAGGTATCCTCTTCCTTTTCTAAAGTAGACAAAACAACAGCGATACAGGAATTCGAGAGCAGAAACCGGAAGCTGCTCGCAATGCACGGTGCGCACAACTCTAAAATAATATCGACATACTCAACCTGCCAAAAGTATATAAAAAAACAACCAAGGCATTTAGCTGTTTGTGAAGCAGTGGAGCTACCATTAGTATTGTTATATTCTGCGTGGTATAGAAAGAATACTGTCTGCGACCAGATATATGCATTAAGTCACTGAAACAGTGGAGGTGCAATGGCCCAGTGGTTAGGGCAGCGGACTCGCGGTCATAGGATCGCGGTTTCGATTCCCAGACCGGGCATTTTGAGTGCTTATTGAGCGAAAGCACCTAAAGCTCAACGAGACTCTGGCAGGGGATGGTGGCGAACCCTACTGTACTCTTTCACCACAACTTTCTCTCACTCTTACTTTCTGTTTCTGTTGTGCCTGTAATTCAAAGGTTCAGCCTTGTCACACTGTATCACCTGAATATCCCCGAGAACTACGTTACGAGTACACATGTCTGTGGAGTACTCAGCCACTTGCACGTTAATTTCACGAGCAGGCTGTTCCGTTGATCGGATCAACTGGAACCCTCGACGTCGTAAGCGACGGAGTGCCAACAATTACGACAACACTGAAACAGAAGAGTGGGAAGCCCAACAGAAACGTTAGCTGGAAACGAAGAATTTGCATGACCAATTTATGCAACAAAGGCAATGCTGGAAATAAAGAAAGCTGGTTATGGGTGATGGCTGGGGAATTGAAACAACAACTGATTCTCTAATTATAGCTTCTCAGGAACAAGCTATTAAAATGACCGAAAATTTTGATGCAATTAGACGACATAATTATTCACAGACATCCATACGAGGAGAACAAAAACGAATAATCTATGATCATCGATGTCAAATACCATATAATAATGAGCCAGAGGAATGAAGATGTTGTGGAAAATCGGCAGTTGACCTCTGATAATTTGTGAAGTTGGCAAAACAGTCAGATTGCTAGTTAGAGGCTGAAGGATATTGGAAATGAGAGTTCCATAGTCTATCTCCATGCCATCCTGTATTCCTTCCTGTATTTTCAACGAACGACATTTGAGATTCGATCAGACTTGTACACAAAATTCAAGATAATGAACCAAGTGTATAATTTGAATAACAACATCGACAACAATGACAGCATTAACAAAAGCAATGACAATGGCGACACGACGATGACGACTACGGCGACGATGACGGAGAGGATTACTTTCATTGACCACAAGGGTACATGAGATTGAGGACAATATTAAAAGACGGAATACGAAACACGAAATGGCGGGGTGCGTAGTAGTAGTTGTTGTTATTGTTAGTCTTATTCTTTTCTTCATTATCCACAGGGGCACGGATGAGGGGAGACATCATAAGAGCAGAAACCAATTTGTGTAGGCATTTACATAAAGGATGAGGACAAATAAGTGGAAAGGACACTGAGATACAAAAAGTGACCCATCATATCTCAAATTACATGGGCGGTAAGCTCTTCTTTTTCCAACACCACTTTGCTCCTCTCAGATCCGTTTCTTATCTCACTCTCGATCTGTCAAGGTTATCATTTCTCGTCCCTTCTATACTTTCTGGTGCTCGAGACTTTGCTGCAGATGCTAGAGCTGTTGATGGGCACCCTCCTCGAACTGGAATGCAGCAGAGCTGCGCTGGTGTGCGTGGATGACATCACGGTCACGGTGTCAAAAACCGCGGAAGTTCACTTAGTCCAATCCATTTTAAAGAAATACGTGGCGATGCTAGGAACTAGAGAGGGAAGATTATGCCTACGAACAGTATAGAAGGTCGATGAGAACTTTACCGAGGAAAGAACACGATTAGGCGCCCGGCATCTGGAATATTGTCAGCCGCTGACTGCCCTCTGCCAGTCGGGCAATATCGTCGGTGTAGGTACTATGGTAGCAATATACAGGAGTATAGTGTCGGGTAAGTTCGATGAGGTCCTCGTGGAAATTCTAGGCGTCAACGAGGCTTGTCTATGTCGGAGGAATTTCGGCTCTGTTACTACCATAATATCTTCCAAAAATCATTCTCAGTCTGACAGGATTATGTGACGAAAGTTTTGCTAGTGGTGTTATGTAGATCATCCGTTATCCCACGTGCATCGATTATGGCTATCGTCCGAATCCATTGTGATGAACGTTCACCACCCAATTTTAACAAAACAGGGCAAGCAGTGTTCCTGTCTGTTGTCTATAACAGAAGAGGTTATAAGGTGGACGAGGCTGAAACGACAGAGAAAAGACACCGATGCCGGGCGCCTAATCTTGTTCTTTCCTTGATCCAGTATTGCAGCTCCTTGAAAACCGTGGAAAAGCGGGTCTTGCAAACAGAGACCACATCGGCTTACCATCCATGGAACCTGTTTGTGGCATAGCCGTAACGTGTATCTGTGCATTAGTAGCCATGACATGCCGGACCGATATTCAGTGTGTGCAGGCAACAGACGGACCGGCTGATAATTGGAACGCATCCTATTCGCAGGGAGAGGGGCAGTTAATGCCCCTTTCGAGGCAAATGTGGACTGGGACAAAGTACAACTGCCATGCGATAAGTTACTAAACAAGTTATGTGCGCATTCGTCATCTGTGCTCAACCTTTCAGGGATAATTTCTACTCAGCCCATTTCTGACTGTGACAGATCACCATGCTTATAATATCATTCAAGTTCTTTTCCACCTGGAGGTCCGGGCGAAACAGAGCAATTCGTTGATTCATCTGTCTATAGATAACTATGCTGTTCGTAGACATAATCTTCCCTTTCCAGTTCTTACCATCGCCTCCTATTTCTTTAAAATGAAGCGAACTTCCACGGTTTCTAAGACCATGACCGTGATGCCATTCGCACATATCAACGCAGCTCTGCCTCATTCCAGTTCGAGGAGGGTGCCCATCAATAGCTCTAGCATCTGGCTCGAGCGCCAGAAAGTATGGAAGGGACGAGAAATGATACCCTTGACAGATAAGAAACGGCTCTGAGAGGAGGTTGTATAGTTTTACTACCAAGAAAGTTCCGCTATGCATAGCTGCGGTCTAGCCATTGTAAAGGGGTTCGAAATAGTCTGCATTCTGGATTAGTGCCATGTACAAGTGATCGATCATATCGAATGATTTCAACTGATCCAAATTGACCAGAATCCTATCGATGCCGATACCAGATTTGCTATCCATTCCCTATATGATGTAACGCATGGGGTGGATGTTATAGTTTGTTGGATCTTTTAGGGGTCACAAACTTATGAGCTTCTGCGATCAAACTGTCCACGAAAAGCAATGAACACTTTGCCAAAGCCTTGGTTAAAATTTAAACCTCTACATTTACCTGGGTTGTGGACAGGATATTGTCTATATTATGCCTTCTTCTGGCGCCCTTTGCATCAAATTTTAAACATCTCGACGCACAGATCACGGAATTCTCCTGTTCAGCTGCTAGGTATGGGTGACATTGCCAAGAGGTTAACAAACAGCACTGGCATATGGCCACAAAGCTCATAGGACACACCGTCCAAACCGAATTATTTGTCCCTTGTGCAAACGCTGAATACGTCTCGTAACCTAGCTGCTGTTATTTGCCTGCCAAAATTTGCGGCAGGCTTTTGAGGTAGGTACTAATATCAATAATTCTCTGTGATTTATTGCTTTCTCTGAATAGTTGGGTTAAGTGCTGCTGTAAGGCCATTCACGTTGGCTTGAAACCGAGCAGTACAAGTCGATCCTGATCTGTGAATGACTGAATTGTGGCCTATTGCTACGTTGCGCCCCTACCACCGAAGCA
Organism: Octopus bimaculoides; assembly: GCF_046866305.1. Lineage (NCBI taxonomy): Eukaryota > Metazoa > Mollusca > Cephalopoda > Octopoda > Octopodidae > Octopus > Octopus bimaculoides. The sequence goes on from NC_142929.1 coordinate 142,160,470, forward strand.
CATGGTACAGGTTTTTTCTCTCTACTTTTAGCGCACAATCTCTGATCCTGACAACGTAACATTCTTGTTTCGCAATAAAGTATTCGTAGAGGGCTCTTCTTGTCGCTACCATGTTGGTCACGGTGCCTCGTCTAATTGCCTTTTTCAAACTACTAAGTAGCTTTTCTTCTAATCTATTTCTGTCTGTCACTTGCAATTTGCTAAATGTTATTGGCTCATATTTAATAGCCCTCTTCAGGGTTCGCCACGACCGACCTGTTATTGACTATTGTCCCCATCAAATGCGCCCTAACTAGCTCGCTAACCTGTTTCTGTGGTCTGTTCGCGCCGAGAGAGATGCATTCAACTTCCAGTAGATTAATTCCAATCTCTCTTTTTCTTTTACTCTCTTTAACTTGTTTCAGTCACTTGACTGCGGCCATGCTGGAGCACCGCCTTTAGTCGAGCAAATTGACACCGGGACTTATTCTTTGTAAGCCTAGTGCTTATTCTATCGGGATCTTTTGCCGAACCGCTAGGTGACGGTGACATAAACACACCAACATCGATTGTCAAGCAACGCTAGGGGGACAATCACAGACACAAAAACATATACACACACATACATATATATACATATATACGACGGGCTTCTTTCAGTTTCCGTCTACCAAATCCACTCACGAGGTTTTGGTTGGCCCGAGACTAAAGTAGAAGACACTTGCCCAAGATGCCACGCAATGGGACTGAACGCGGAGCCATGTGGTTGGTAAGCAAGTTACATTATTTCATAGATATTTGCCATAAAGGCATTACAAAGAGGGGACGAACAAGGACAGACACACATAAAAGGGGTGAAGTAGCTAGCTGCATCACACAACCACTGCTGCGCCTATAAATCTATGAATTCTATCTACGGTGACTGCGAAGATCACAAATTTGCGTTCTGCGTAACTGATTAGTTTGAATTGTGGACAACCTAAAGTATTTCTGTCAGTTAACGTGACGAATACTCAAGTAAGATCTATAAGTTCCTCTGTGGTTGCTCCAAGACCACATTTAGGTATTTGGGAGAACTACTCCTCAATCGCCTGATCCTATTAAACCACACGAATAGGTCATGAGGTCATCAAACATTGGTTTGTGTTATTTTATTATTACTGTCATTATTCTTCTTATTATTATTTTTCTTCTTCTTCTTCTTCTTCTCCTTCTTCTTCTTCTTCTTCTTCTTCTTCTTCTTCTTCTTCTTCTTCTGCTTCTTCTTTTATAATTGTTCCTACTGTTTTCCGTCTTCTTCTTCTTCTTCTTCTTCTTCTTCTTCTTCCTTTTCATCTCCCTCTTCGTTTTCTTCTTCTTCTTGTACTTCCTATTATTGTTATTATTGTTGTTGTTTTTGGTATTATTATTAATAGTAGTAGTAGTAGTAGTAGTAGTAGTAGTAGTAGTATCAGTTATAGCAGCACTTTAGCATCATCATCATCATCATCATCATCATCATCATCATCATCATCATCATCTTCATTATCAGCAGCAGTAGCAGCAGGCACCAGCAGTGGTAGAAGTAGAAGTAGAAGTAGAAGAAGTGGCAGTAGTTGCAGCAGCAGCAGCAACAGCAGCAGTTTCTTTTATAGAGAGATGAACGTAAGCCTTGTGAGCGATAGTAAAAAGCTTAAAAGAAAATACGTATTGAAAGAACAATAATAGCTGCGAGATGTCTCACGGCTCGGCTGAAATCAATATTCGTGTTGCAAAAATTTGCGATGTGAAATATAATATTTATTGACTAACATTTTAGATGGAAAATATTTTACAAAGGGCATTGTTGGATCAAACCTATTAGTAACTGCTATATATTTCCTATGTTTTAAAAGAAAATTGCTGACTTATATAAATTCTCTATATTTTGTCTGTCAACGACACCAAAAGCAACGTAATGCTTATTGTTTATATACTTTTATTCATATTTGTATCTATATGCATTTGTATATATATATATATATATATATATATATATATATATATATATATATATATATATATATATATATAAATGTATTTGTATATATGCATGACATACCTACCTACCTACCTACCTACCTACCTACTAACAAACCTATCTATCTATCGATCTTAATATCTATAAATAGATACACACACACACACACACACACATATATATATATATATATATATATATATATATATATATATATATATATATATATATATATATATATACTATATTTATATATGTGTATATACGTATACATGCATCCCATATTATATATATAATATATATATATATATTATGTTTATATATGTGTATATACGTATACATGCATCCCATATTATATATATAATATATATATATATATGTGTGTGTGTGTGTGTGTGTGTGTGTGCGTGTGTGTGTTTGTGTGTGTGTGTGTATCTATATGTCTATATGCTTGTATGTTATTAATGTATGTATGCTTGTATGTTATTAATATGTCTATTAAGTTGAGCTTTGTGTTGCTTTATTAATGTCGAAGTAAGTCTGCATATATATCGAATAATCTGTTGGATATTAGGTCATGTTCCTCTAGCTTTCCGATCGTATTGCCTCCACTCAAATTATAAATTGGAACTTAGCTCAATTTGAGGACTTCGATTTTAGCCTGTCTACGAGTATTGTTAATTAATAACAATATCTATAAAATAGTATAATTTATATATATATACTCACACATTAAGATAGGTTTAGATTTGTTTGCATATATTGGTAAATACTCATATTTACATATGCATACATGAGTATGTGTGTGTATATGTGTGTGTGGAGAGAGTGAAAGAAAAAGAGAAAGACAACATTTAAAACGCAGAAGTTCACAACCATAATTTCTAGTTTGTAGTTCAGACGAATGGAAACAATAAAATAGATATTTCGGATATCATTTCTTCTGGGGTAAGCGTGTAGCGCAAAAGAAGCGTGGCAAAGAAGAGGAAATTGCGAAATAAGAAAAAGACGTGTCGTAACGAGATTACCAAGGTGAAGCCAGTGTATATACTGGCCGTTAAGTAAAGAAAAGTTACATGGTTGGTCAGACAATACGATGATGAATGAGAGTAGCTTTGAGTAATGGTACGAATGACTCTGTAAATGTCAGCCTGCTTAAGTTTGTGTTTGTCTGTGTGTGATGTGGGTGTGTAGGTTTTATATTGTGATTGGTCCACAGTATGCCATGTATTTTTGCGTGTGCACGACTGAAGGCTTTTGCGTGCTTGTATGAGCGCATGATTTTGTATGTTTATTATATGTATAGGTTAGTGCGTGTTACATTGCGATCAGGGTGATTGCAAAATGTGTGAAAGTGAAGCGTGGATGTGCGCATGCAATTTGTTTGCGGATGTTGAGTGTTGACGGACATGTTAACTCTTTTGACAAGAACCTGCCTCAAATTGCCCTTGGTTCTATGGCACAAAATTCTTGTTTTAATATGATGGAAGTTAAATTCTACCATCAATATTTCATGTCAATTTCTGTTCCAGACACCAGCTTAATAATAGTAGTCTTTTTACTAAATTCTTCAGTATTTTTAAAATACATTGAAACAATGACAAACTTTTTCAAATGGAATATGGTAATAAAAGAGCTAAGGTGTGTATATTAGTTTTTCATGGAATGCATGATATGGAGGTGTGATATATACATATGTATGGGTCGTTGGTTGGAAGTCTTGTGGAAGGCTCAGGAGAAAGTGGTGTGTTTTTGAAGGAAAAACAAAACGCTATTTTCTAAGATAAAGGTGTTTCATTTCTCGTCCCCTTGTTGTACGTTAATACTTATCAAACGCTTCTGCTTCTCCACAAAACGTGAATCATTAAAATATTCATTGACTTATAGATTAACATTTCTCTATATACTTCCGTTTATGTGATTTTGTACGAGTTTTCTTTGATAAATCTCTACAGAACTAATGCTAATATTTAGGGATGGGTCTGTTTAAAATGGAGATGCAGTGAAAAAATGTTGGGGAGAATTGGAATAGCAGAAGAATGACAACAAATAAGCGGTGTATACATATAACTAAAATGCTACTGATAGTACTTTTGGAGGAGATGGAGGCTGGATCAAGTGGAGGAATTGGAGACAAGCAAGAATGACAAAGCAATGGGGCTTGAATTGTAAGTTAAAAGGTTGTAAGAATAAAATGTCTTACGTTAGCAAGATGGAAGATCTATTTAATTAACAACGGCAAGTGGAAAAAAAAACCCAACAGGGATGACATTAAGATGTCAGAGGGACAAAGATAAAATTGTTTCTAGACTTAGTGTTTCATGTATTTCTGACTGTGATGTATTCAATGAAAATAAGGCAGTACATTTAATAACATTCAAGAAATGACGACAGTATATTTATATCTTCAATAATTTTGTCAGTTCTTCTCCGGCTGCCAAATAAATTATATATAAGTGCAAACTGATATATGAGAAATCATCGCCCAGTAAATTTTCGTACATTATTATCGGAAAATGTTTGTACTTATTTTACTCTGCTTCACGTACACTCTGTTGGCGATGAAGAGTGTTTTATTAATATAATGTTTGGAGACAAATTAATGCCTAAATACATACTTCAAAATACAGTTAAGGAGTGTATATCTATCTATCTATCTATCTATCTATCTATCTATCTATCTATCTATCTATATATCACTAAAGTCTGTGTTTGTGTGTGTGCGCGTATGTGTACGTATGATAAGAATATAATAAGTTTATTCATCCTAAATTAATCTTACCTTCAGTAAATTCAAAACAAATGACAAAAAGTATCAAATATCTCGATGTAGATCCAATTAGATATGAGAATTTCACCATCACTTATGAAAAAAATTGAACACCGAAAGGAATTTCATAAAATCTGGGTCTACATACATAACAGCGACTGGAAGAACTCTATATAACGGGGTAATATTCATAATGCCAAGTTACATAAAACATCTGAAAAGCAGGAATCAAAGCAGGGAATGTATATCAACATTCATTGATGCTACTTTATAAAGCAAAAAAAAGGTCTTAATAAATATTGATAACTCGCCATAATTCATTAGTTGTTCTGCTAGCAATCATCGCAGATGCACGCGCATATATTTCGAATCTTCTTTGTATGCCATATGCTACATACTACATGCATGCATACACACGCACGTACGTACATACACACACACACACACACACACACACATATATATATATATATATATATATATATATATATATATATATATATATATATATATATATATAAATAGATAGATAGATAGATAGATAGATAGATAGATAGATAGATGGATAGATAAATATATAGATAGAAAGTTATAGGTATTCATATTGCACTCAATGATTGCCCAAATATCTTTTGTAGAGTGTATGTGTATAAGGGATGGAACATAAGGATTATTAGGAAGGAATAGGTTTTAAAAGACAGAAAGTACAACAACAACTGTGATGATGATGATGACGAGATATTTTTTAGTACAGGGGCTTAGAAGAGGAGGGCATCACATGGCCAGTCAATAATGTATGTAAGGGCTGACAAAACATGAGCAGAAAGGAATGTAAAAGATGATGAAATGCAATAAAAGCATACATAATATACAAAGTATGTGATAACACAAATGATGTAGGATTAACTACAACTATAGCCAATGATGGACAGCCACATATCCAGGATTATCCTGAAAATTAACGACAAGAGACCCCACCCAACTGTTGTTATCCAATCTACAGGCGCATATGTAGAATAGGGCCATTCGCTCAGATCACTTTTCCATACGAACCTACCATTTCCTAAATTCAGTGGGCAGTAAAAATTCCCTTTCCACCCTTACCTTTATTTCCGGGTGGAAATTAAAACAAGTCAATGAGGTCTTGACCAAGGAGGAAGGTGTCTTTCTCAGCCTATCCAGCCGCCATAGCCACTATAGAGAAGAACATCTCCAGCTCTACCATGTTTAAGGTCGGTGGGAAGCAATCCTCAAGATGGATCCGGCCGATGGTCGGTATGTCGCACAATGAACTAGTGGAATTTTATTCCAAATAACTTGTTCCAGTGCCAGTGCCAAGTTTGCCAAAATATTTACAAGTTGGGTGGAGGACTAATGTGGCTCTTGAGCATTCATGATAGACAAATGGAAAAAGAAGCCAATGCTGAAATGAATCTTTGGTGCAGCATTTCTGATCGGCGCTACGAACACCTGTCAGAGACCAAAAGTAATTTAAGATCTCATGCTAGAAAAAAGAGCAGGCAATCACCTTTCAACACTAGAGGTACCAACCAGCACGGAATATCAGAGCAGATATTTCAGTACGAACATATACAAATATATACCACTCGTTTTCTCTCCTTATTTTTACAGGACCATCAACATCATTACAGGCCATATATCGTTATAAAAAAACTCATTGAAATGTAGCGTTGGTTTTAATGGTAGCAGAGGCAACGATATTTTAGATGTCATGTGTCACAATTGATGACGCTGAAGTAGATAAATGATCGTTCTGGAATTAAAGTTCGGTAGAAGTTTTGGTGATGTGAGAAAATTGAAGACAGAATTGGTGTGTCCGTGGTGGCTATGATAGCCGTAAAGGAGATAAACTCACATGGTGATATTAAAATGAGATTGCTTTTAAATAAGATGACAATCTTCTGTGCTTCCTTATTTATAGCCAGATGCCATTCAAAGAATTTATAATATGGCGAAAAGGGATGAAATATTTCTGTAAAACTAATGCATCATCAGAAATGGTGAGTGCCACGCTCTTGCAAGACAAATGCCAGATATCTATATTGCTATTGACACAGACACAAGATATGAAATTAAGGATTTATCAAACCTAAAATAGGGCAAGCATAAGAACTTGCGAATGAGTTGAGATGAAGTATTGCTTGTACAATCTATCTATCTATCTATCTATCTATCTATCTATCTATCTATCTATCTATCTCCTTTTAAGTTTGGCAGTCATTTAACCACGGCCACAGTGCTTTTTCTATCGGGCTCTTTTTCTCAAACGCTCACTTACAGGGACGTAAATAAACGAGAAACGGGGTTCAATCAATGATGGGGACAAACCGCCATACACACATACACACATACAGATACACACATGTACACACACGCGTACACATACACATACACAAACACACACACACACACACATATACAGCTTGTAGTTATAGTAGATGGCAATTTACCCAGGGTACGTACAATTTTGTTTATATTTCATATTACTATGTCTTTGGACGGCTGCTATACTGTGATATTGTCTTGACGAACTTACTCGAACAAATCACCCCTACTCCAACATTTATTCTTTTGAAAGACTGTTACCTGTTCCAGCGGTCTCGTTTGTCGAGAGGTGGTGGGGGAGGAAATACAACACAAATAGCGAAATACAAAATATCAGCCAAAGATGTTGGATGCCTCTCATTGATTGTCTTAAAGCTGGCAACATGGTTACGATAAATATTCTTAAATGAATCAGCCGTCTGCCAAATATAAACATACGGCTCTCCTCTTGTGTGCTCGGTACATTCATCACGGTATATTCATCAAAGGACATTTTGATTTTTCTCTGCATAAGCATTCATCATATTTATTTGTATATAAGGCAGACCTATATATGTATATATGTTTATATATATATATATATATATATATATATATATATATATATATATATATATATATATATATATATATATATATATATATATATATATATATATATATATATATATATATATATATATATATATATATATATATATACATATATGTATATATATATATATATATATATATGTATATAAAAGATAATAAGAGTGAAAAAACTACAGAAGGCTTGTGTTACAGGGTTAAAGTATATATTTAAATTATGTCAGAAAAATGTTATAAAAATGTTATAAAAATGTTATAAAATCTTTTTGGTATATAAACATTGTATTTTGAGAAATAACCAGTTTCGTGTTGTCTTTTCAAATTTCTCTACTTCATTGTAGAAGGAGTGACTGTGTGGTAAGTAGCTTGCATACTGACCACATGGTTCCGGGTTCAGTGCTACTGCGCGGCACTTTGGGCAAGTGTCTTCTAGTACAGCCTCGAGCCAACCAAAGCATTGTGAGTGGATTTGGTAGACGGAAACTGAAAGGAGACCGTCGTATATATGTATATATATGTATGTGCGTGTATATGTTTTTGTCTGTGTTTGTCCTCCCAACATCTCTTAACGACCGATGCTGGTGTGTTTACGTCCCCGTAATTTAGCGGTTCGGCAAAAGATCCCGGTAGAATAAGTACTAGGCTTACAAAGAATAAGTTTTGTGTTCGATTTGCATGAGTAAATGCAATACACCAGTATCGCCACCGTCAAATGACTTAAACAAGTAAAAGAGTATTATATATATATATATATATATATATATATATATATATATATATATATATATATATATATATATATATATATATATATATATATATATATATATATATATATATATATATATATATATATATATATATATATATATATATATATATATATATATATATATATATATATATATATTTAAGTTTCAGCTTTGAGCTGCGGCCATGCTGATGCACCACCGTGTTGCTACACTTATTACAGGGAGCCTCTTACAATATGTGGCACTTGGTGGAGAATGGAGTTTGATTTAGCAACCCTCATTTGCACCTCCTGCCGCGATGTAGGTTCATCTGGGACTCTCGATAGGAAGAGGTCCAGCTTTGATTTAAAAACTCCTACATCTACTTTGTGCAGATTCCTCAGGCTCTTTGGGAGAATATTAAAAAGCTGTGGGTCCCTGAATCCCAAGCTGTCGCAGTAACTGGTCCTGAAGCGCGATGGCATTGCTGGGATCTTTGGCACTATGCAGTGTCGTCTCGTTCTGGCATTGGTGTAGCTTTCAATGCCAAAATTTGGCACAATTCCTTCCAGGATCTTCCAGATGTATATTACTGCATACCTCTCCCACCTTCTCTCTAGGGAGTAGAGTCTTAGCTGTTTCAGCCTTTCCCAGTATCTGAGCAGTTACAAAGAGACACTCTTCTTTGTGAATCTCCTCTGGATTGCTTCAAGGTCTGCTGTTAATTTCAGACAGGTGGGTGACCACAGCTGTGAGCAGTAATCCAGGCGGCTGAGGACGAATGTCCTCCAGAGGATCATCATGGTTTCCTTATCTCTGGTTCTGAATGTTCTCATGATCCATCATCCAGCCAATCGTTTGCACTTTGTTGCCATTCTGGTAATGTGCACTTGGAAAGAGGTATCATCACTCATGTCGATACCCAGGTCTCTCACTGATTTAGGCTCTGGGATTGAAATTCCCTGTAGACCAGTGTACTCTGTAAGTTTCATATTCAGTTTTGGACGTTGGTAGCGCAGGGCTTGGAATTTTTCAGCATTAAAGTGCATATTATTGTTCTCAGCCCATCTGTAAACTGAGTCCAATTCCTGCTGCAGGTGTGCAACATCACTGGAGTTCTGTATTTTCTGCGAGACTTTTGTATCGTCTGCATAGCTTGCAAGAGTGGCTATCCGGGCACTTGAATGCATATCTGAGAGAGCGACTATAAAAAGCAATGGTCCGAAAACAGTGCCCTGTGAAACACCGCTCATTATGTGTGTTTTCATAGAGGTGGCTCCATTAGCCACTACGGCCTGACTTCTATCTTTCAGAAAGTCATGCAACCACTCTCCAAGTTTTCCAGCTATGCCAAGATCACGCAGTTTGTGGCATATCACACAATGATCCACTTTGTCAAAAGCTTTTGCAAAATCAAGGTATATTACGTCCACATTTGAGTTGTTGAGTAACTGCCTCAACACCCAGTCGTAATGTTGTAAGAGCTGGGTCAGGCAGCTCCTACCTGGTCGAAAGCCATGTTATGTTGGGTATCACTCAGCAATTTATTTTGTTCAAGGAATGCGATTAGTTTTCCTCTGATTATCATTTCCATGACTTTGCTGATGTGTGAAATCAGAGAGATAGGCCTGTAGTTTTTGGCATCTGCTCTGCTTCCCCCTTTATGGATTGGGCATATTATTCCCTCCTTCAGCTTGCTTGGCAGTCTTCCGTTTGCGAGAAAGCTCTGGAAGACGATCTTGAGGGGTTTTGCCAGGGCATGCTTACACGATTTAAGGAGGATTGCTGGGAAACCATCAGGGCCAGCAGTTGAGTTTGTGTCCACTTCATGTATAGCTAGTAGTACATCTTCTTCGCTAATGTTGATGTGTTCCATCGTAACTGCCTCACTGGTTATAGGGGAGGTAGCAAAGAAGTCCATTGGTATGTTCACTTGTCTGTGCTCCAATGGAGTGGTGAAGACACTTTTGAATTGCTCATTCAGTACCTCACTGATCCTAGTTGGACTGTCTGTGAGGGAGCCATTTTTTTCGAAGAGGGGTCCAATCTTGCAGCGTACTGAGGCTGTTTCTTTTGCGTAATGAAAGAAGGCCTTTGGGTTTAACTTAATGTTTTTTTATAACCCAGGCTTCTTTGTCTGCTCTCTCCTTCACATAGGATTGTTGCAGCCTTTTTTCGATCTCCATCAGTGTCGTTTTTAGGCGGGACCTTTGGCCATTCTTGGGATGCTGGTTGAGTCGATTTGCAACTTTTGTCCGTCGTCTCATGAGGATCTTCCTCTCCCTTGGAATCTTGTTCCTATTTGTTTTGGCCTTGTGCTCTGGGACATATTTCTGGCTTATGGCCTGCACAGTAGACATGAAACATTCTAGTTTCATGTCAACGTCCGGTGTGGAGAGATATTTTGGGCAATCCTCTCTGACCATCTCTTTCTGATTCAATTTCCAGGTCCGCTTTGTGGAAGTTCAGATTGGAGAGATTTTGGGTGCTTCCTTTAGGCTGTATGTCTCTGGTTTCTTTTGGCCCAAACATAGACAGCTCTATGATGTTGTGATCCGAAACTAATGTCGGCGTCACTTTCACATCATGAATGATGTCCGTATTGTTCGTGAAGCAGAGATCTAGAATGTTATTCGCTCTAGTTGGTCTGAGAACAGTTTGCTCCATAAATAGGGCATTGGTGAGGTCGAGCAGGCATTGCACTTGTGCTTGCTTGCGATAAGTCATTCTTGAGAGTATGAGACCTTCGGGCCATTTGATGTATACTCGTCACGGATGTATACTGCAACTCCACCATGGCTCCTTTCCCTTCTGTCTGTTCGCAGTATGACATATTTTGGCACGTGTACTTCTGCATCCTCTATATCAGGGCTGAGGTGAGTTTCCACGAGTGCTATGCATAGGGCTTGATTGCATGCAGCAAGGTCTCTCAGGAAAGAAATTTTGCTTTTATTATTATAATGCAACAGGCCCCCAATATTTAGTAAAAATATTGGCATGGTGCCTGTGCAGGCGTTAGGGGAGGCCATCCCATGTCTGTTGGCTGTGGTGATCTTGCGCAGTGGGGGGCAAGGTTCCTCGTCTGTGCTTGACGTAGCCACGTCAGCTGCTGCATAATCTTTTGCGCCATGCACAAAAAAGACTCTTGCTCAGCTGCTGCGTTGCGTAAGATTTCTGAAGAGCTCACGTCCTTGAATTTTCTCCTTGGGGACATCTGTCGTCTTTCCTCAGGGAAGTTTTTATCCTTTAAACATTTGTAGTTTTGGCGGGGTGTCGG
>NC_142929.1:142177162-142182162 GCF_046866305.1 Octopus bimaculoides
ATATATATATATATATATATATATATATATATATATATATATATATATATGTATATATATATATATATATATATATATATACCCAAGCCGGCGAAGATAATATAATAATAAGCACTAATCCGTAAGACGCACATACATAAAACTAACTAAACAAACAGACATATACACATACATGTGCGTGTGTCCTCGAGCAGAACACGAAGCGAGAGGCATTTACGTAAACAAGAATGAAAATATTGTTTGTTGATAATTGCTACATGATCGTATTAATGTGACTCATCATAGATAAAGGTTACCTACCATGTATATAAAAAATGAATTATGAGGCAGAACACATTATAGGGCCAAATATAATTGTTTCAAATTGTAATTCATCATGTCTTAACCAACAAAATGATCCACAAAACGAAGCAGAATATTTGAATACATAAGCAATCCATGTTTCTTTAAATTAGTAGTTGTATTCCTCATTGTTACAATACGTAAAATATTGTTTACTCAGAAACCGCAATGATTCAACCGCGTCAAATTGTTTATTCTAGAATTTCTGAACGTTATACTTTATTTGGTAAAATTCTGTTCACGCTCTTTTACCCTTTCCTTGTAATGGATCCTATATGAACCGGACATACCACGTCGATTAAACGGCATTTTTTCTTCTATCAATTACAGCAATATCCGGCTTCTAGTTTTCTATTAACCTGAAGTTTGCATAGAGAATGACTTTAAGAGCATATTTCCATTGTTTACGAAAATTTTAATTTTCATTGCAATAAAATTGCTATATACAAATTGATTCTCTTGGAAAAGCTTCAGTGCATTGTTGCAGCAATTTTATCATGCTGGCGATCTCGTATTCTTTCTTAGCTAACTGTCGCCTTTGTGATACAATGCAAACGATCGTTTCATCTGAAGCATATCACATTATTGTGTATGTGATTGAAAAGTACATCATTCTCTTGAGCCAATTTAGGCTTATAGTGTCTTCCTGTGCAATGTAAATCATACCGCTCGCATTCTCAATAGGCATTTCTTTCAGCACATCCAGTTGTTCTCGACATCAATTATCGCTTTTGTCTGTCTCTCGCCCATAATAGTGAACGAAGCTTCTTTCCTCAATGGTATTATTCACACGTATCAACATTTTTCCAATTTTCACTTCCAGGGCTCTATAAACTGTGTATAAATTAATTTAGTATCTAGTGAAGGAGAGTATCTTTTCTCCCTAACAAATCTATTTGCCGTTTCCTGGAAATAACCTCTGGCAATTCTATGCCATAGGACGTGGTCCAGGAAGGAGCAAAAAGAAAAAAAAAGTATGTAGCTTTTATTGTGAGGCAAAGAAAATAGACAAAGTCTACTGCTAACTTGAAGTTGTACAACAAGAAATTGAGAGAGACTCTCAAATTCCAATTGATTGATATAATTCTCGCTGTGCATTTGTTCCACAGGTCAGGCGTCATTGAATTACAATAGCAAAAGTTATGCACATCAGAAATTCTAGTTCTGTAGCTAGTCGTCAATTCCGTATCGAAGAAGTGGCGAATGGTCAAAACAGTTCAGAGAAATTTAGTACGGATCTACAGCTTACAAGACGGTAAATGTATTTTCAGTTCGAAATAACAACTCCACACATGATTCCACAGCACTTCAGTCGCATCTCGGAGAGCCTTCCCAATGAAAAGGGCATAATTAACGAATGGCTATATCATAGTAATGTGTGTGTGTGTTTGTGTCTGTTTGTTCCCCACATCGCTTGACAATTGGTGTCGGTGGGGCTACGTCATTGTAAGCCAGAAATTCGGCAAATTTGACCGGTAGAATACCTTGAGGTCAATTTATTCGACTAAAACGCTACAAGGTGGTACTCCAGCATTGCCACAGTCATCTGACTGAAACAAATGATATATATATACACACATGCCCATTTTCTGAATAATATCTTACAATACCAATAAAATGCTGTATCAATTTTATTTTAAATTCTGAAAACACCTTTCAATTAACATGGCGCTTATTCTTCTGTTGCATCCATGACCTATATTCTTCACCGCTGACTTATATTATTTTTGACTTAAATATTATTTTTGCTTTGTTTACAGAGGACATCATATGCAATGGTATCATTTGTAGTAAATGTAGGAAAAGTACATAAATAACAATTTTAATGGATTCATAACCGAGATATTTTAACAATGATCGTTTAATGATCAACGTTTTACCAATTTTCTCTTATATTCCATTAACAAGAATCTAACTGTCTATCTATCTATCTATCTATCTATCTATCTATCTATCTATCTATCTATCTATCTATCTATCTATCATCCTACCTACCTATCTTTCTATATATTTATCTATTTATGTATCTATCTCTCAGTAAATATAAATATACATTTATCTTGATACATCGATTGACAGGCAAATACATAGACAGATAGATAGAAAGAGAGAGAAGGAGAAAGAGTACACATTAAAATCGAAAACGAAATATATATATATATATATATATATATATATATATATATATATATATATATATATATATATATATATATATATATATATATATATATATATATATATATATATATATATATATAAAGAACTCTGAGCTTCACTATAATTGACAGAAGTTGAATAGAGGAAGTTATTAATGGATAGCCTAGTGAAATTTAGAAAAAGAAAAGGAAATTATTACTTGTATATATTTTTTTAATTGAATTTGAAAATATATATGCTCTGTGTATGTATGCATGTATGTATGCTTGTATGTATACATATATAGATATATACATGCGTGTATATATATATATATATATATATATATATATATATATATATATATATATATATATATATACATATATGTATGTATGTATGTATGTATGTATGTATACAAAACAGTAACCATACACGCCAGTATAGAGAAACATACTCATACATAATTATACTAAAAATTCCCGTTGCGAATATAGACAATTTATATGTTGATTTTGTTTTTAAATCGTCTTTGTATATAAATATATGCTTCATTTTTTTTGTTTGTTCATCATAATTATATGCTTCGATGATTTGCTGTAAATGATGTCCCACAAAAATTGCGACCTGTGTACGGATTGATATGAAACTTGAAATGGACGTCCATTTTTTTCTTTCCGTTCACGCAAGAGACAGTATCTGCAGAAAAAACTGTGATTAATACATCAGGTGATCTAACTTTCCCCCAGGAACTCCATGCTTATATTGATATTTTCTGACATATAATTAATGTTCGGTATATATGTATTTATGCCTATTTTCTTTTTAGCATATTCAATGCATTTGATAAATAAACTGCAACAGCCTTGACACACACACACACACACACACATATATATATCAGTTTCCGTCTACCAAATCCACTCACTAGGCTTTGGTCGAACCGAGGCTATAGTAAAAGACTCTTGCCCAAGGTGCCACGCAGTGGGACTGAACCCAGAACTATGTGGTTCGTAAGCAAGCTACTTTATTTCATTGAATTAGCCACAAGGGCTGTACACAGAGTGGTAGCTGCGGGCTGGACAAAGACATAAATGTGATGAGGATGATAACAAAAGGTGAATAAAAATGAGAGTGGCACCGACGATAACCCCTCGAAAACATTGTTCAATACAAATCCTATAAAAGTCATAAATTCAATGGCAATTCAATAAAGTTCAATAAAATTTGTATTTAAAGATATAATCTTCCTCATCCGGGCCTCCAAGCAAGTGTCTCGTCGCCATCAGGGGATCTCGCAGTGGCAAGCCTGGAAGAGCGTAAATAAAATCCTCTTTTTGACAGGTCTTTTCGACCTCCATGACTTCACTATGATTTAAGACCTCCGCAGCCACCTGCGGAGGCCAACGTGGATGGTCTATTAATACCGAGTCGTAACGCTCACGGTCAAATAGATCATCCAGACACTTTTCAACGGACCCTCCCTTGAGGTAACAGAAGATATATTCCGTTTCCTCATCACCGGGAGGGGCCGTAACCTGCTCTGTCAGTGGCACAAATCCCACTGACAGAGCCTCCCGATCCGGTGGCACACTTCCCAACGGAGGGGCAACGGGTTCAGTCGGTGGCACGTCCGCCGACCGTCTCCCGTTTCTCCTTTTTTTTTTTTTCCTTTTACCGGTTGCGGGGGGCGGGGCATCTTTCGGCACACCCGAGGTGTCCTCCTCCTTTCCCGCAAACTCTATTTCTCCTGGTGAGCAACCACCGTTGCTCACTTTCCTCTTTCTATTCGTGCATATTTGATTCCCCTTGAAATATATTTAAAGTTGGCATTCACATTCATAAGTTCCTTTCCAATAACAGTTTGAGGAAAGACAGTGACGCTATCCAACACCTTTGAGTAGGTTCGGAGCGTCACTGTTCTTTCCTCCATTTCTTTCAACCACTGCTTGAGTGGGCACAGTTCCCACTCCAAGACAGTGTTGCCCTTTTTTGCCATGCTCAACAAAAAAGTTCAGAAAATAGTTCACAAACAAGTTTTAAAAAAAGTTCACAAAAAAACAAACTAAATACAAAAGAACAGAAAGACAGAGCAGAGAAAAGGAAAGAAGGAAAACAGTTTAAGTCACAGCAACACAATTCCGGCCACCAGCAATACGCACAGGTATTCCAATAAAGGTATTCCTATAAAAGTACTCCAAAATAAAGGTATTCCAGTAAAGGCATTCCAATAAAGGTAATCCAGGGCCACAGCAGCAGAATTTTCACAAGTTTTTCGGAGGCAAGATACGCCCACAAAAACAACAATTCTCGCAAGGTGAGACACAAAAAGTTTTCACGAAACACAATTTGCTCACTAAATGAGCAACAACTTAAAGCCACCGAAAGCAAACGGAACTGCCCAGAGCTATACGAAATTTACTGAAAACAAATTGAAACACAATAAATTACACACAGCTCAAAAAACAATTCCACCTACCTCTGTCGACTTCACACATTTTCAATTTTGGACAGCGTTA
>NC_142929.1:142189662-142192162 GCF_046866305.1 Octopus bimaculoides
ATTTTTTTGACATGATTATTCCTTAATCTCGTATGTCGTAAATGCTCTGAACCATTGTATTATCTGATGCAAATTTGGGGATTTGTGTCTATTCCCTCAGAAATGAAAGGCCTGAAGTTCTGTTGTATTAAATTTCATACTATTTTTCCCGCCTATTCATAAATGATCTTCATTTCATTTTGAGGTGTGATGGCATCTTCTGGCGTTTGGGTAGCCATTGGTATTTTTGTGTCGTCAGTGTAACTCATTATGTTAGCCGATTGCACTTGTGCGCTTATGCCTGATAGGGTTGAGGTAAATAATAATTGTCCTAGAACCGTACCCTGAGACATAACAACTATTACGTGTGACTTTGTTGAGAGATAACCGTTTGGAGCAACAGATTGATTCCTATCCCGTAAGAAGGGAAAGATCCGTTCTCCGACTTATTCTATGGCGGAGGATTCCATGATCAATCTTGTCAAACGCTTTAGAAAAGTCATGGCATAATCTGTCAGTGTCCTTTCCATTCAGGAGATTATTAAGCGACCCACTCAAGTCTGTGATTAGGGATTTCAGGGCTGATAGTGTGCTGGCGTCCTCGGTGTTAGTGGGTCACTCTCCCATGAAGAAGGAATTTTATTCCTGAATATTATCAGACTATGGATGAGTAAATTATAGCCCATTTTTTTGTATTATAGTGCATTGTTGTACCATTCAAAACTTTTCACAAACAATACACAATGCTTCAAGCGAACTATAATACTCTCCTATCTCTACGCCTGGGCCAGGCTGAGTTCGCAACCGCCTCCCAACACCATCACGAACATACATCTACCGTCGTGTTTCCACAGTCTTGCCCTTCGACGATCACTGAAATACATACATACGTTCGTCATCAGAAGAATGATACACTATCTAAACCAACAACTACATGAGCACATACGCAAATTCTTTGAAATAAGATACAGCATCACGTCAACCATACCGAAGAACAACCGCAGCTATTGACCCATGTTACCACCACTGCGTTGACCAAGAGAAGAAACGCCTCAAACTTAAATTCCAGTGGCTTTGTAACAAATACCGACACAACTCGGCCTATGACACCAACACAGATGAACAGGACACGCCCACCGAACGAAATAACACTAACACCGAGGACGCCAGCACACCATCAGCAACGGAATCCCTAGTCACAGACTTTAGTGGGTCACTCTCCCATGAAGAACAAGCAACCTTTCTAGTCTGGGCCATAAATTATCTGAAGAAGGAATTTTCTTCCGAAATATTATCAGACTATGGATGACTAAATTATGGCCCATTGTTTGTATTATAGTGCATTGTTGTACCATTCAAAACATTTTACACAATATATATACATACCCACACACAATGAGTTTCTTTGACCTAGGTGTCGAGAAAACACTCTGCATGAAACGGAAAGAAAATTGAAAGAAGAAAGGGTAATAACAACAACAACAACAACAACACCAACAACAACAATAATAATAATAATAATAATAATAATAATATTTTTAGTATTTTGACCATTAAAAATTTCCATTAAAATTTTCTTTGCTCCTGCATATTTCTCTTTGAAGACATATTTAAAGCAGTGTCCCGTTATACAAAATAGAATATTTACGAAATGTTTTAAGTTCATTTCAGTAAATGCCTTCAGTTTTGGCCTTATAAAATGCATTTGTTATTATATATATATATATATATATATATATATATATATATATATATATATATATATTTTTTTTTATTCTCTTTATTTTCTTTTCAATTGTTTGGTTTATCATTATGTCACAGAATTAAATAGTGGTTTATGTCTTCTACAATATCCTACAATTTTATTTAGGAGTCTTTGAGCCTCACAAGAAATATAACTCAATCTGTTGTACACAAAAGCATTGAATCGAAATCACTGAATCTAAATAAAAGCCGCAGCTTAACACTATATGACATTAGGCATTGTCTTGAATAATTTTATTCCTGTCACCTACAATGTACAAAATAAATCTTTAAATATCTATATGGAGCACAATGCTATAAAAATACAAAAAATATCCATAACGTATATAAGTAAAATATTTATAAGCAAACTTTATTTCGGGATATAAAAATGATGTGGAAGAGATATTTTTTTAAACAAACAATGAAAAATTTCTTAATATCCACAATATTTAAAACTAATATATTAATAGAAATGTTCACTTATCAAATCCAATTTATTTAAATTTATATAATATCGCAAAATATTTGTATATCAAATTAGTATTTATCTGACTTACAATAACCTCTGCACCTTCTTCGGTAATAGCGTACATCCTAAAGTAATTAATCTTATAATAATACATTTTGTGCTTCAGCATTTAGATTTGAAGACTTTTACTTCTTTTGTGGGGGTTAGTCACATGAAGGGCCTACCTAAGACACTTCTTTTTTTTAGAATCAGATAGTTAATGGAAGACTGACATGGAAATGTACATATTATATATATATATATATA
>NC_142929.1:142197162-142242162 GCF_046866305.1 Octopus bimaculoides
AAATTTGAAAAGACAACACGAAACCGGTTATTTCTCAAAATACAATGTTCATATACCAAAAAGATTTTATAACATTTTTCCAACATTTTTCTTACATTATTCTGACATAATTTAAATATATACTTTAACCATGTAACACAAGCCTTCTGAAGTTTTTTCACTCTTATTATCTTTTTTTATATATATATATATATATACATTTTTTATATGTATATCTATAAACACAATGTTTTATTAAACTAATGGATTACTCGTTAAATTTTGCAGAGTACAATGCAACTGTAATTTATGTACAAACACACGCATACACATTCATTATATATAATCACACATCAGCATATATGTTTGCGCGTATATGTATATACAAATATCTGTAAGTCGAAATGTCTATTGTATCATATTTCCATTAATGTGTTCTTACCATGAAACCATTAAATTTCTTCCTCCAGCTTTGTCATTTTATTACACTTCTTATCTTGTTTAGAAAATAAATCACCATTTCTTTTAATGGCGGAACAATATATGACCATAAAGGTTAATTTAGATCATGAACGCCGTAGCATAATGGAGCAATCTTAAATGATAAGCTACATTCCAAATTAAAGAGCCAATTAATATAAAATTAATATACAAATGCATACTGTTTTTAATGCGAGCACATTAAATAATTTTTCAAATATAGCACCAGTCTTAGCGAAATTAATTTGAGGAGAGAGACAACGTACTGGTCATACGAAAAGAGAATTCACCGATCAAATATATATATATATAGCACTCTTTGTTTATCAGTGTGTGTCTTTGTGCATGTACGTATGTATGTATGTACGTATGTATGCATGTATGTATGTATGTATATAGAGATATGTGTGTTTTTGTGTGTGTATGAATGTGTGTATGTCTGGTTTTAAATATATCTGAATTCGGATGGTATTATATGAAAATATTTAATACTTATGAAGCATATGTTATTGTATGTTCATTAAATAACAACGTGAGCAGATAATGCGTAACCTCCTTGAAATTAATTTGATGAATATCCAGATGCTTGTCGGACAATATATAATTGATTTCAATGTTTTTGCCTAAATTATCTGTCAGTATTGGGTTTATAAACAAAATATTGATTGTAAATTTACCAATGTTGCATAATTTTGCTTCTATCAAAAACTTGCTTTATTTACGCGTCCAATATACGAAAATATACATATCAGACATTTATTTTATGATATACGAGGGTGAGTAAAAAAGTAATGCCATTTTGTTTAGGACAGATATAATTACCAACACAGAAACATGTATCATATATCAAAATGAAGCTGGTCCTCTGTGGATCACATCCCTAATTCTCAAAGTAGTCACTGTTTCTTTCAATCGCAATATTCCACCATCGAATGAGAGTATGAATCCCTGCCTCGTAAAATTTTGTTGACTGTTCTTTGAGCCACTTCTTCACTATAGTTTTCACTTCCTCGACACTGGAATAATGTTTGCCTTTCAAACCCGAAGAAATGATAGTCCAGTGACGAGGAAGTGAAAACTGTAGTGAAGCGGTGGCTCATAGAACAGTCAACAGAATTTTACGGGGCAGGGTTACATGCTCTCATTCAAAGTTGGAACATTGCTGTTGAGAGAAACAGGGAGTAGGGATGTGATTCACAGAGGACTAGCTTCATTTTGATGTATGATAAATGTTCTTGTGTTGGTTATTATAACTGTCCTAAACACAATAGCATTACTTTTGGAATCACTCCCGTATTTATATAAAAAGGATTGGTTAATGAACATAAAAGCTAATAAAATGGATTCTTTTATTTTATTATTCTGTTATTTGTTTCAGTCATTCGGCTGTGACCATGCTGGGGCAACGCCTTTTTTAGTCGAAGAAATCGTTCCCTGGACTTATTCCTTTTAAGGTTGGTACTTATTCCATCGGATCTCTTTTCCTGTCCCGGTAAGTTACAAGAACGTAAGCATAGCAACATCGGTGTCAAGTGATTGTGGAGGGAGGACAAACAGACACAAAGACACACATAAATGCGCACACACACAAACACACACACTTATGCGACTAGTTTATTTTGGTTCCTGTCTACCAAATTCACTCACATGCCGAAGATGCTACGCAGTGGGACTGAACCTGGAACCGTGTAATTGAGAAGTAAGCTTCTCGCCACACACTCACGCCTGCACCTATACAGATATTTTTCATATATTTTACATTTATTTCTTTAGTGTCCACAAGGGGCTAACCATAGAGGGGACAAACAAGGAAAGACAAAGTGATTAAGTCGATTACATCGACTCCAGTGCGTAACTGGTACTTATTTCATCGACCTCGAAAGGATGAAAGGCAAAGTCGACCTCGGTGGTATTTGAACTCAGAGCTTAACGGCAGACGAAATACCGCTAAGCATTTAGCCCGGCGTGCTAACGTTTCTGCCAGCTCGTCTACCAAACCGTCTTTGGGAATACGGTTCCAGTAGTATCCTCTTAAAACACACATAATCACTTTCAAACAAACCGCCTAAACTTCTGTCTGGAACATGTAGAAACTGAATACATGTATAGAGAAGAGACATACAAAACGACGTTGAATTATTTTCCAATTTTCATTCAACTGAGTACAATTTATGCATTACCTGTCGGATGTTTTAAATTAATTTGTTGTAGCTTCTATGTATATTATGCATACAACTGAAATTTGATTAATCAATTTATAACAATATTATTTATGTTCTCTTCTGTACCTGAAATTGTATAATTTGCGATTATTGAGAAACAGTTACTATTTGTTCATGTGTTTTCTCCTAATAACATTCTAACGGCAATCCAAGCCATACCTCATACAATTTAACATTCGCTCAGGTCTTTTACACATTCTTCGATCTTTACCATCTTCCAAGCCATTCATTTTCCTCTTTAGCACTTTTGTATGTTTTACATTTTCGAAGTTCTCAGGACACCTTATCGCGTATTGGATTTTTCTTGGTTAATTTCAAAACACATTTTACTTTTAAGCTGTAAGCCTGACACAGTTATCTCACACGTTCATTTTGTATTTTATGCGTATATAAAGCAAGCAACAATAAAATAAAATCACAATTCTCTTATTTTCTTGCTTCTACAATATTTCAGCTGCTGCACTTTCGACTTTTCACATCTCTAATTTTAATCCTATTTTGTAATCTTGCGAATTCCAAGATCGGGAGCTTTCCGAAAGAACTCTAATCTCTTATCGAATTTTCAAATTCTAATAGACTTTCGCCTGGTAGGGATGCATTTATTCTTAAACGCATTTCTGTACGCATGTTCACAAGTGGTCGGTAGGCAGGTGTTCATTTACCTTATTCCACATTACAATATTCCATATACCTTTTACTCACATATACACGCAAATACAACATTTCGTACATGCATTCACACCATCCAAGAGTAAAAAATATCAAATAATATATATATATCTATATATATATATATATATGTATGTATATACACACATTCGCCACGATAGATCGCTAACCACTACACACATATTTTTCTCTCTCCTTGTTTCTTTCTGTGTTCCTTTCTGTAGAAGTGTGTAGGTTCGAAACGTTAAAACATTTTCAATTTCCGAGCGTTATACTTGTTATATTTGTTTGTTTTCTACACTACCTGTCTCCATCCTTTGTTTTATTGTGCATTCTACCTACCTATATATATATATATATATGTGTGTGTGTGTGTGTGTGTATAACATACGAATAAATAGGACAAACATAAAAGCTTCTTCTCCAGTTATATAAACTCACAGAGTCAGTTTTCTTGATTCTCTGGCGTATATACTA
The DNA here is from genome assembly GCF_046866305.1 of Octopus bimaculoides. Lineage (NCBI taxonomy): Eukaryota > Metazoa > Mollusca > Cephalopoda > Octopoda > Octopodidae > Octopus > Octopus bimaculoides. Next base: position 142,200,990 of record NC_142929.1, read on the forward strand.
CCCGGCGACGGAACGCACGCTCGTTGTAGGCTGAAATAAAGTGTTTCGTTGAATAGCACATGCCTCAACCGGCCCAGCAACCGAAACCACAATCTTACGATTGTGAGTTCGCTACGTCTAACCTCAAAGCCATGCGCCAGCAGAAATGTAAATAAATAATTGCGTAAATATAGCTATGAAAATTTGAACTCGATGTTACTAAAGCAGAAAAGTTCACGATACAGGAATTAAATATAATTGTATCTAATATTAATATGTCTCCGAAATTGATTAAAAATATGATTTAATATAATTATTTTGCAAGAGCATACCCTCATAAAGCAGGAAGAATTACGGATATTCGCCATTGTTTTATAATTGGATGTATTTCATTATCGAGCATGATTTGTAGCCAGGTAGTGTTTTCTTTTGTTTATTGTCTTAAACGGAGTGAACTTCGACAACGATGTTTTGCACTTTCCTGGCGTGATTGAATCAAATATTTGAACATAAATCGAAAAGTAGTTCTTGTAGAATAATGTGAATAGTCCTGATATATTCGGTCTTGTTAAAGCATTTTTTAGCGTTTGCTTTATATTTCTTATGTTTTTGCTACAGTTTGATCCCGGTGGATATACTTTTCTCATTATAAGCCTTTAACATTGCACATGATGACCTGCTGTCTGCTGCTAGCACACCAATACGCCACCGTCTTCACAGTTATATCATTCGATAAACTGTTTATGAGAGTGTTTTGGCCGCCCCTTTCGAAGACCTACCATATTTCAGCTCAATAACTTATGGTCTTTGGAGATTAATCTTCTTCATATTCATTATGCCTTTCACAGCACGATAACAATTCCAGGTTCTTAGATAACTTGCTATCCATATCCCAAATAATTTTTACAGCGTGGAACATATTTTGAGCAGTGTTCATAAGCTCTCTCTCACACGCTTTCATAAAGTGACTATGATGAAAACTCAATGTACCGTTCTGTAGATTTTTCTTAGATTCTCGTAAGATACATATCATGATGGTTCAATTCATTAAATTAGAAAATACACTCACGCTTTCGGTGATAACTCGTTGAAATGTAATCTCCTGAGAACTTCACTTTTTTCTAGTATTTCGTCCCGAAAATTAAAAGAAAAACATATCTGTCGTTTCCACAGTACTTTCATTCGTATGATAACTAGCTGTGTTTTCTTCAATTGTTAATGTAGGTTACCGTATTACCAGTATGGTAAAAAAAAAATGGCGAAATCTATGAAATAATTCCTCCTTACAACACTTCTAAAACCCTAAGGTGATACTCTGAAACTAAGGAATCTACCCTGGTTTTGTTTCTAAAGCTGTCAATCAGCGTTAGAAGAGGCAACTAGACATAGCTAAGACCGTCAAATACAAATTTGCCAGAACAGATCAGCAGCTTCTAGCTTCGTAGACATATAATTTCTACTATTTATTACTTGTGATAAAGATTTTACATTTTCTGTTCTCAAACGCATGATTTGCCTGCGAGAATTTGATATTCATGGACTTTCAGGGGGCATGCGAATTGATATAAAATAAAGTTGAAGCATACAGACATCACCCAGCGGAATAAAAAAGTATGAAACTGCTAAAGGAGATTGAATTGCGTCTAATTTACCCGGCGATGAAAGCAAATCGTATTTGAAGTCAAGCATTTTGCGCTGCGTAAGAGCTTTACATAGACCTAGCAGGTATATGCCTGTATGTATGTATGCATGCATGTATGTATGTATGTATGTATGTATACACGCATGCATGTATGTATGTATGAATGTATGTATGTATGAATGTATGTATGAATGAATGTGTGTATGAATGTATGTATATACTTATGTATATATATATATATGAATATATGCATATATTTATACACATGTGCGTATATATATATATATATATATATATATATATATATAAACAATATATATATATATATATATATATATATAAACAATATATATATATATGTGTGTATGTTGGTTCGTGCATGTGTTTGTGCGCGCGTGTGCTACATCTATATATTAAAATATGTGCATTGAGAGGTAGAGAAGTAAATATATATATATGTGAATATATGGCTGTGTATGCTCGCACGCTCGTATCTATTTTGTATACACATGAGTGTGACATTTACTAATTTATACAAAATTGTGAAAGACACATGAAAATATAATGGGCAGCTAAATTGATGGACATATAACACCCATAAAATATTGCATTCTCATTAACAATGAAACTAGTTTCTCTAAAAATGTTTCTCTGTCATGTAAGAAATAGCATTTTTCCAGTTCACTTATTAAATTATTGAAGTTCGATTCCTGTAATGACATCTCTTGGGTGTGATAAAAAAGAAAACAAACCGTAACAATGAACGCCATGATGTATAGATGAACAAGCTGGAAACAATATTGCGAAGTGTGTGTTCACTCTTCTATGGCTACTTGCTTCTTTATGGCGTGTTGAGTATAAATGTGCGTCGTTATTGTTTGTTGGTTGTTGCCTACGCATTTTTTAATATTATTTTGAGGATTCTTTCGGTTTAGCAGTTATTTGTATCCTCACCGACAGTACTTATAATTATAAATACAATTAACACTTTTCTCATATGCAAATTTACTTTAAATATATACATACATTCATGTTCTAATGTATGTGTCAATTCATAGATACTTAGGTTTCAATGCATATATATATGCATATATATATGTGTGCGTGTGTATATGTATATATATATATATATACATATATGTATATATATTTATGTACATATATACATATGTATATATATATATGCGCTTATATATGTATGTATATACATACATACATACATACATGCATATATATATATATATATATATATATATATATATATATATATATATATATATATATATATATAAATCTATGCAAACACATAATAGTCACACACAGTCACACACGCACACAAACACACACACACACACACACACACACACACACACACACACACACACACAAACTCTCACATTTCTATGACATTTTAGTTTTACATATCTTCATTTCTTAAAGTGATTAAAATGTTCAAATTATGTTAAACACCTTTTAGTACATTATTTATTGCAGTTCTCATATGTAATTGGTGGCGGCAAGAAATTTTCTTCGTGAAAATACTGTTTGTGAAATGGAATTGTGAAACGGATTAGCTTCACTCATTTCCAGAAGAACAAATGTTACTTAGTGGTAGCAACTATTTTACAAAGAAGTACAATTTTCTTTTCTGTTAGACAAAAAGAATATTGTTTTCATAGTGATCTTACCTCACTGAGTTTTCATTTGTTGAATGTAATGCTTTCTGATGTACCCTTCACAGAGAATATGTTCAATGGTCATCTGAAGGCGTTATGACGACCAATGCACATGCATTAGACAACATACATTCATGACTGAACTGCCAGAGTTTAAATGTGTGAGATGACTGAATTTTAAAATTTGCCTTCTCACGACATATCTCTCTTTAGTAGAAATGAATTTACACAGAAGGCAATATTAAATTAATGCTTAGAGTTCCCTTTCATATGTGTAAGACTAAGAACTTGATTCTTACTAAAACATGTGTTAAACAAATCTTAGATAAAGGTAATAGCCGAACTATTCTATGTTACCTTAATTATTTATGCAATGGAATACAACAGATAGATTCTATCATAAATTCAGTCCATTAGTTTCTGACGATAAATTCAGATATATTTCGGCCAAAAATTGTTCAATGTTTCATTAACACTGTTCGCTGTAACCATCTTCGAGAATCTACCATGCAAAGCCTTCACCTGCCACTCTGATAAGTTTTGATCCTTTTTTTATGTTTTTTTAATTCATTTGGGTTTTTGCTTTCTCTATGTATTGCTGTGATTCTAGCAGCTTTTAATATACTTTCTTCGCTATTATCTACATAGAAGTCTATATCAACTCTAACGAAATCCACGCAGTCTTCTACTTATACTAAACCTCTTCCACCTTCCTTTCTTGGTAAGTATAACCTTGCTATTCCTGGTCTCCAGTGGAATCATCCATTCCTATTAAATTCCTTCTTAGTTATACTGTCTAGCTTTGCTAATTAAGTTTTTGACCGATCTACAGAAGTTGCTGAGTATCTAGGTAATGATTCTGCCCAAGTATTTACAGCCTTCACTAGATTCGGACCATTTAGCTTTGACTTCATTAGCTTCCTCACACTTCTGATGTACTTCTCAATTTTCGTTTTCATTTCTATAGTTAGTACTCTGTTAGATTCTAAGACTCCTAGATGCTTATAGCACTATCCTCCTTTGAAAGATTTTAATGTCTGGCCATCTGGTAATTGCATGTTTTCACAGTTGATTACCTGTCCCCTTCTCATGACTGATATTGCACACTTATCAATGCCACATTCCATGCCAAAGTCGTCGCTGGAGCGTCTTACTGTCTGTATTGAGGAATCTATCTCTTATTCATTCGTAGTAAGAAGCTTTAGATCATCCATTTAGAGCAAATGATTAATTTTCCCGTTACTATTTCTGAACTGACACTCTGCCTTTGCCTTCATTAATATTAAACTGAGGGGCATCAAACATAAGGCAAATATTAAAGGGGATAATGAGTCTCCTTGGAAAATTCCTCTCTTGATATTAACTTTCCCTAAGACTGTGCCATCTGAATAGAGATCTACTTTCCATTTCATCGTGCTAAACCTAATTAATTCTCTTTGAATACTGAAAATACCCAGACATTCACTTATCCATGATAAGTGAATTAGATCTGGTTCCTTTTCACTCACTACTTCTTCCTTCACTTTCTTTAAGCATACTGCATCTCCATTTCGATTGGCTGGTTTATCCCTAACTTCCTCTGCATTAGGCTTCTCATCTTCAGTACTTCGTTCTCCACTTTCTTATAATACATCCATACTATAATTAGATTTTTCCTTCTAGCTTTTACTTCATTTAGAGCTGTTCTGTCGATGCGTTCCTCTAGCCGTCTTCCTGCAACCCTTCTGTTCTTCTGGCAGTAAATTCTGGTTGTCAACGTTGCAAATTCTTGTTGCAAAAACATTCCGAAAGCATTCCTGTTATCACACTAATGGTAAGCAACTGATTGGCCTATATTTGCTAGCCGTATTACCATTGCGCCAATCTTTCATGAGTATTCTCTGCCCGCTGGTCATCCAATCGGGTATTATTCCTCCATTAAGGCAATCCTGAACTTGTTCTCTCAGCCTCCCATGTAAACTACTGAATTCCTTTAGCCAGTACCTCTGAACTAAGTCTAGTCTTGGGCCCTTCCTATTCGGTATTTCCTTAAAACTTTACTCATTAATGCACTAGTTAATCTTAGATCTGGCTCCTTTTCACTCACTACTTCTTCCTTCACTTTATTTAAGCATACTGCATCTCCATTTCGATTGACTGGTTTATACCTAGCTTCCTCTGCATTAAGCTTCTCAACTTCAGTACTTCGTTCTCCACTATTTATTTGTTTATAAAACCTCCTCTGGTCTGTTTCAAATAATCTATTATATTGATATTGATATATTCTTTTCTGATATCTGGGGTGCTTGCCTGCTACTGCTATGATACGCTGTTTCAACTCTTCTGTTATTGTCCTACATCCTCTCTCTTTGACTAAATATCTTTCCTCGTGGTAAAATTCGCATCTTGTGCTTCATAACGTGTTCAGTCACCAGGTTTCTATTCTACACAGATGTTATCATTAAAGTCCTCACTTTATTTTGTAGTCTCCTTTTCTATATTTGCTCTATTTTAATCTTCCCCTGTGAGATATAATTTTTTTCTCGTGAGTACTGCCATCCCTGCATAGATAAATAAGTTAGTGTCTTCAATATTCTTAGTATCTATCCTCCTCAAAACAGAATCTACTTTCCTAGTCATTTCTTGTAGCTTCCTTCTGTTCATGTCTTTTAATGATGGCAATCTTTTTCTTTACTCATTCTTTACTCATTACTTCCTACAACTCATCCAAAGTCTTCTGAACTTCCTCACTTAAATCACGTACGTCGTTGGTGCCAGTCGCCCCTTCCTAATTGGTAGCGTAGTTATTATTTTTTCCATTTAAATTCTTCTTTACTTTGAGCTCTATTTCTTATGCCGTTGTTTGTCTATCCTACTGCCTGACCTTACTTTTGAAGTTCTCTTTTGATCTCTTCTTCCCCCAATTGTGTCATCTACTTTCTTCTCCTAATAGCATTACCTTGATCAACTAATCTCTCTTCAGTCACATTAAACATACCCTTCTTTACCCATTTGTTTTTTGTAGCCCCTTCATTTAGGTTCACTTTCTAAGTAGCACTGTATCACTATCCTGTTTTCTACGCTGGTCCACTTACTTCTCCCTGCTGTATTATCTGCTGATACTGTGTTAGAATGACAGCTGTGGTCTGTCTGCCTCTTTAGTGATCCACTGCCGACCGAGAGGCCTTCCCTTAAAAGTCCAGCTTCATTTTCGCAGTTACAACCAGAGTTTTACGAAACTCCTGCCTCTCGTAAGCTGGGGTAAGGCATATTAGTGTGATTATTATTGTTATTATTGTTATTGTTATTGTTGCTATTATTATTATTATTATTATTATTATTATTATTATTATTATTATTATTATTATTATTATTGTTCAGTAGTTTTATTTTTATAACGAGCTTTCACTTCACTACCGAGGCACCTACTATGATAGGAATTGTTTCTGTTTTTAGATTCCACATTCGAGTTACCTCTGTTTCCAGGTCTTTGTATTTTGAAAGTTTTTCCATTTCTTTTAGAGAAACGTTGTCATCTGCCGGTATTGATACATCAATTAGAAAGCATTTTTTTTCTTCGTGATCTTTGACAACTATATCTGGTATATTTGCCTTAATTTCTCTATATGTGTGTATTGGCATATCCCAGAGTATGGTTGCTTTCTCGTTTTCTGTGACCTTTTCTGGTGTGTGTTTATACCATCTTTTTTCTGTTGTTATTCCATAGTGTTGGCATAGCTTCCAGTGTATATAGGTCCCAGTTCTGTCGTGTCTGTGAATATATTCCTTCTTAGCCAGGACTGGGCAGCCAGAGATAATATGATTTATTGTTTCTTGTCCATCTCCACTTGTTATGTTTCTTTTCATTATATGTTTTTGGTAATTTCTGGTGGGGAGGGTTTGGTCTTGTGCAGCAATTAAAAATCCTTCAGTCTCTGCTTTGAATCCTGAGCTTCTCAGCCATTGCTGGGATTTATTATTATTATTAATATTATTATTATTATTATTATTATTATTATTATTATTATTATTATTATTATTATTATTATTATTATTATTATTATTATTATTCAGTAGTTTTATTTTTATAACGTGCTTTCACTTCACTACCGAGCGCAGCTCTGTGCGCCTTGGGTATGTGCTGTGGTTTGCTGTGGTGCTCTTATGTTTACTGTATTGAAAGTGTTTTGCGTAGAATGTGTGCAGTACCCAGTAGTGCAATTTTCTGTATGTTATATATATTTGTAAGTCCTGGTGTTTTTGTTATGTATTTGTCTGAATATTTTTTTTATTATACCTAAGGCACCTACTATGATAGGAATTGTTTCTGTTTTTAGATTCCACATTCGAGTTATCTCTATTTCCAGGTCTTTGTATTTTGAAAGTTTTTCCATTTCTTTTAGAGAAACGTTGTTATCTGCTGGTATTGATACATCAATTAGAAAGCATTTTTTTTCTTCGTGATCTTTGACAACTATATCTGGTCTATTTGTCTTAATTTCTCTATCTGTGTGTATTGGCATTTCCCAGAGTATGGTTGCTTTCTGTGACCTTTTCTGGCGTGTGTTTATACCATCTTTTTTCTGTTGTTATTCCATAATGTTGGCATAGCTTCCAGTGTATATAGGTCTATTATTATTATTATTATTATTATTATTATTATTATTATTAATATTATTATTATTATTATTATTATTATTATTATTATTATTATTATTATTATTATTATTATTATTATTATTATTATATGAAGACTCACAGCTTATTTTGCTGGAAATAATCGGTTGTCCACAGCCAGCAGTCTAAGGTGACATTTATTGCTCATGCTTCAAGAACCCTGCGAAAAATTCTTGCACTTCCAAGCAATGCTGATTTTTGTAGGAGTTCAACAATCTTTTATCAGCCATTTTGGTAGTTGAGTGCTGATACTTCTAAGCGCACCAATTACTACTGGCATGACGTCTACTCTTTTCATTGACAACAAATTTCTTATTTCCCACTTCAATTCTTCATAGTTCTTTATATTTTCTTCTTCTTTCACATTGATCCAATCTTTATCGATTATCATGCATGATCTTTCTCTTTTATTCACCACAACAATGTCCAGTTTCCGATGACTGTATGGGTGATCGCACTGGATCATTCATCCCACAGGATTGTGCAATTCTCATTTTCGGTGACTCCTTCTGCAGTTGTCTCTCATGCTATGTCATTGTTCTTTCTAGGTCATGCAAACTGGCCATACATTTTCTTTTCCTTCCATGCTTTTTTTGTTTTTGTTTTTCGCCCAATTTTTGTTTAAATATTTCTTTAGTTACATAATTTTCAGGTTTCATGATGTCAGACTACTTCTTATGGTTCATCAGTGGCCCCACGCCATTTTTATATATATTCTAAGCCATTTTCCTCTGCTTCGATACAGTCCTGGTAACTCATCAGACCTTTCTCCACCCTTTCTTCTGGGCAAGTACTTTTAAGGTGGAACTTTCCGTGTACTGTCAACATTTTTCTGGTCTTGGTATCCATTTTCTTCATCTCTCTGCTTTGTCATTTTATTGTTCCCGTTCCGTACCGAAGTGATGCGATCACCCACGTATTAACGGCTTGGATTTTATTCTACCGTGTCAATTTTGAACCCCAAACCAACTTCAATCTTCGAAAATACGCCACCTTAGGTGCTCTTTCATCTCCTTTTCCATTATCGTGTTGAACTCTAATTCATCAAGGTATTTGTCACCTTCCGTTTCAATGTGTTTAATCATGTCTATTCGGTAATTCTATCCCTGCTAGGGATTGTACCTTTCCCTTTTTTAGATAGATAATTCCGCACATCTTGTGTCCAAATTCCATTCTAATATAAGTACTAAAACAAAGGACCGTGTTAACCACGGATCACACTTGTGTCTCATCTTTGCCATAGAGTTTCAAATCATTCATGGATAGGAGGTGGTTGATTGCTGAGGATTTTCCCCTTAATTGGTACCCCAGGTTCATTTTCCTAAGTACTAAATTCAGGGGTGTTATGCAGAGAACAAAATGCAACGGAGATAGGCTATTACCATGGAAAATACCCCTTCTGATATCCATGGTGCCCAAGCTTTTCCAGTAAGTTTTCCATTCCACCATACTTCTCTTCAGGAAACACCTTACATTACTCGCAGGAATTCTAAGAATAGATCATATAGTGATTTGCTGCCTGAGTGACGCGTTCAAATAGGCTAACCTCCTCTCCGACTTTAGGTCACTACATCTGGACACAGTAAGTAGATGTCTAAACAAATAACACCGGATCAAATATCACAGATGGTCGTGTCTGACACTCTATGACTCTACCAAATCTTCCTATTAATACCTCCTATTAATTAACATTTAAATGTACTGAAATACAAGTAAATAAACTTCCTGATGCTTCACAATTTTATTTATTGCTTTCAGTCCATTACAAAGATTAACCACACCGGAATAAGTTTCTTTCATATCATTACAGAAGTAAAACAGTTTTGATAACATCACACTCTTTAAAATGGCTTTTTAAAAGTAAATCACTTTCAAGTAATTCATCTATTTATTTATTTATCTTGTTTTCGTTCAGATTGTGCTGGCCTTCATTTGACAATTAGAACTGTGTTTGTTAACGCACATACCAGTCGGAGTAACACAGACATACTACTACTACTACTACTACTACTACTACTACTACTACTACTACTACTACTACTACTACTACAACTAATACTACTGCTGCTGCTGCTGCTGATGATGATGATGATGATGATGCAACTGCTGCTACAGCTACTGCAGCTGCTGTTGTTGCTGTTACTACTACTACTACTACTACTACAACGACTACTACTACTACTACTACTACTACAACGACTACTACTACTACTACTACTACTACTATCAAAACTGATAATTTATTTTATTGGTCACAAGGGTCCAGGATATGGAGATCAATATGAAAGGACGTGATGCAACACACACACACAACAACAACAACAACAACAAAACAGGTGGGGTTTTACATCAATGAAGGGGTGACACTAAAATACTAAAAAATAAAACGAAAGGATATATATAAATAAAAAAAAAACAGAAAAATAAATAATCAATAGATAGAATATCCAATATCGGGGTAGCCCACTAAAGGTAGTTCGGGGGTAAACACCGCACGAATTCACATTCTTTACATTATTTAAATTTGACGGATATTTCTCCTCATTTTGTTTCTTGTTAACACAACATTTCGGTTAATATCCCCTCCAGGCTTCATTAGGTGTCTTGGGGAAATTTCGAACCTGGGTTCTAATTTCTAAGGTATTTTTCGATGTTGTTGTTGATGTTATTATTATTATTATTATTATTATTATTATTATTATTATTATTATTATTATTATTATTATTATTATTATTATTATTCAGTAGTTTTATTTTTATAACGTGCTTTCACTTCACTACCGAGCGCAGCTCTGTGCGCCTTGGGTATGTGCTGTGGTTTGCTGTGGTGCTCATATGTTTACTGTATTGAAAGTGTTTTGCGTAGGATGTGTGCAGTACCCAGTAGTGCAATTTTATGTATGTTATATATATTTGTAAGTCCTGCTATTTTTGTTATGTATTTGTCTGAATATTTTTTTATTATACCTAAGGCACCTACTATGATAGGAATTGTTTCTGTTTTTAGATTCCACATTCGAGTTATCTCTATTTCCAGGTCTTTGTATTTTGAAAGTTTTTCCATTTCTTTTAGAGAAACGTTGTCACCTGCTGGTATTGATACATCAATTAGAAAGCATTTTTTTTCTTCATGATCTTTGACAACTATATCTGGTCTATTTGCCTTAATTTCTCTATCTGTGTGTATTGGCATATCCCAGAGTATGGTTGCTTTCTCGTTTTCTGTGACCTTTTCTGGCGTGTGTTTATACCATCTTTCTTCTGTTGTTATTCCATAATGTTGGCATAGCTTCCAGTGTATATAGGTCCCAGCTCTGTCGTGTCTGTGGATATATTCCTTCTTAGCCAGGACTGGGCAGCCAGAGATAATATGATTTATTGTTTCTTGTCGATCTCCACATATTCTACAGTTACTTGTTATATTTCTTTTCATTATGTGTTTTTGGTAATTTCTGGTGGGGAGGCTTTGGTCTTGTGCAGCAATTAAAAATCCTTCAATTATTATTATTATTATTATTATTATTATTATTATTATTATTATTATTATTATTATTATTATTATTATTATTATTATTATTTATTATTATTATTATTATTATTATTATTATTATTATTATTATTAGTTTATGTTTGACTTTAGTTTTGCATTTGTACAAGTTGGATCCAAGTCTCACCCGGAGACCTCAAGAGACAACAAATTAGAAGTTCATGTAGGTGTTATGCCTAGGGTACCATATATTTGGATTTGTACAGTTTTGTTCAAGTGAATGTTTAAGAAACCATAAGGAAATTATGTGTTTGCTTTAAAATTTGAGATTGTTTGCTTTAAAATTTGAGATTGTTTGCTTTAAAATTCGAGATTGTTTGCTTTAAAATTTGAGATTGTTTGCTTTAAAATTTGAGATTGTTTGCTCTAAAATTTGAGATTGATTGCTTTAAAATTTGAGATTGTTTGCTTTAAAATTTGAGATTGTTTGCTTTAAAATTTGAGATGTTTGCTTTAAAATTTGAGATTGTTTGCTTTAAAATTTGAGATTGTTTGCTTTAAAATTTGAGATTGTTTGCTTTAAAATTTGAGATTGTTTGCTTTTATTATTATTATTATTATTATTATTATTATTATTATTATTATTATTATTATTATTATTATTACTATTATTATTATTATTATTATTATTATTATTATTATTATTATTATTATTATTATTATTATTATTATTATTATTATTATTATTATTTATTATTATTATCATTATTATTATTATTATTATTATTATTATTTATTATTATTATTATTATTATTATTATTATTATTATTATTACTATTATTCATGTCACTGCTTACAATAATAATAATAATAATAATAATAATAATAATAATAATAATAATAATAATAACATTGAAAATTACCTTAGGAGTGAGAACCCAGGTTCGAAATTTTCCCAAGACACCTGATGAAGGCTGGAGGATATATCAGCCGAAATGTTGTTCTTTGTGGGACAAACTCTTTGTAGATCAGGCTTCAGCCGCTAGAAGCCGCTTAGTACAACCCTCAGGTATTAGTCTGCTTATTGGCGTCGTCAATTGTAGTCCTGCTTCTTTGTAGTGGGTCTTTGTTTGCAGTGTTTCTCACCTATTTCTCGATTTTTGTGATAGCTGAAACGCAGAAACAGCGTGACTCCGTGAAATTCTGTTTTCTGCTAAGGGAAAACGGTCACTGAATCAATTGTAATGCTTCAGACATCTTAGAAGGCTGCTGCCATAAGCGAATCACAAGTTTAAAAGTGGTTTCTACGCTTTAGAAATGGTCACTTGTCGCTTGAAAAGCAATCTCATTAAGGGCGACCGTCGATCTCCCGAACAAATGAAATCATCATAAAATTCATGACCTTGGCGGACCGTCACCGAACAACTAACGAACCGGATGATATGACTGGTATTCCTGGAGCTCCAACAAACGAATTTTGATAGAGGAATCGAGAACGGAATGAGTTGCAGCAAAATCTGTACTTTGCTTGCTTACAGAAGATCAAAATCAGCCACGACTGAATACGTGTCCTTAGCTGAAAAAACAGTTGGAAAATGATCTCGATCTTTTATCGAAGGTCATCAGTGGTGACGAAAGCTGGTGCTATGGAGTTTGCAGATGTGGAAGAGGTGAAGTAAAAGACGAGGGAGGCGTTAAAGGACATTTCGGAAGACATCAGTGTCAGTACTACTTCGAATATTGGAAAACGTCCCTGGACCAATTCAGTATGGACACACTGAATAGGATGACATGTAGAGCCAGGCTTGTAAACAGTTAATCAGCACTACCAAAAGTGTGTAATAGTAACATGACCTAGTTCTTCTGAACTCAGCCCTTCCCCTGCCTGTAAGGTCAAAATATCAACCTTTAGCTATTTTTAGAACACAATTCAAGATGCACATGCTACAATTCAGTCGAAATAAACGCTCCATCAGTTAATAAAATATCATTCAATCACGGCCGAAGGAAGATGCTTGCCTTCTTCAAATTCATAATACATTTTATGTATAAATATGAATGACAACAATCAGCCGAAACGCAGCGTAGCCAATATGAATGAATGTATTAATTTGACTGGTCTATGATAATAACTTGATTATTCAGTGCATGCATTCTCCGTTTTCTTCGAATTTTAATTTTTTTTTCTCTCATGTCTGATGGAAATCTCTATGACGACAACTGGAATTTTAGAGACGTGAGGTACGAATATTCAAGAAAAAACAACGATAAACGCAGGTACATATGCAATGCACATGAAAATTGCCAGTATCGTTAAACGACATATTGCTAAACTGGTGTAGTCTTGGATAATATACCCTTAGGAAAGAACAATTTCTTTCTATACAGCATCACACAAACACACACACAAACACACACACACACACACACACGCACACACACACACACACACACACAGACACACACATACACACATACACACAAACTTATATATATATATATATATATGTATATATATATATATATATATATATATATATATATATATAATACAAAAATGGGACAAGAGCGCAAAACATCCAACATCCAGGCAGACGATGGAAAGAAAACAAGAACGGGTCATTCGGAGTTTTCTATCCTCAGTTGAGTTCCAGATTATCGTTGGAATTTCGGCTGGTTATACTCGAGATTGTTCCAATCTATCCACCTCCAAGGAAAAACTAAGCTAGGAGCAATAGATTCCTTGGGAGAAAGCAGCGAAAACAAGGACGAAAATAAACGGAGAAATGTTATACAAATACAAATAACAGAGCATGACAAGAGGTGTCTTTCGACTAAGGACGAATGAAATGAAGCTGCCGTGCGTGGAAGTAAAGCTTTACGGTAGGGACATAAGATTTGACAGGCACAGGGAGGAATATAGATGCTGCACGGATGGTAATCAAACCAAGAAAGAAAGGTATAGGCTTGGCGGAACACCGGTCAGGTGGGGTGAGAAGAGAGAGAGAGGTAAAGGCAGAGGGGTAGAAGAATTAAGGAGGAGCGAGCAAAAAACAAAAGAGGGACGCAGTGAAGTGAAAGTGGATGGAAAGTGAGCATGAAGCGAAGGCCAGGATATATGAGAGAGTGGGAACGAAAGAACGAAGAGTGGAATGAACGAAGTGTGAAAGGGCTGATAGAAAGAAGGAATGAAGGGAAGAATAGAAAGTATAATAAAGTCGTATATATATAAAGCATGGCAGTTTAGTTCACAGGTGATCTAAACGATTAGGTACGCTAGGTAAGTGCTGTAACGGATTACTGGGGTTCCAAGGTTATAGCCGAGGCAGTAGTTATGGAGACATTGCAGATTTCCAATGCAGCATATATATAATTGTTAAACAGGACATCTCAATTCATATACAATCTATAATAGTGTATATGACTTGAGATGCTTGCTTTACCTTAATGTTTGGTATTCTGTTTAACACACACACACACACACACACACACACACACACACACACACACACACATAGGAAAGTCCATAGGCTGAGTATGAATGTGTGATGCTGGTGTTGTTAAATAATGCGCTCATTAAATTCTTTCCTGTTTTAGGAATAACAGCATTGTTTTTTTGTTTTTTTTCTCTAGGTATACTGATGTTTGACTGAGTGCTTACAGCAGAATCGAAAAGTAACTAGTAGCAACCTGTCTTGAATATTTGACAGCATAGTTTTATCAAACATCTACAGAGAATATAGTTTATCTCCCAATAAAATTCATGCTGTCACGGATGCTACGGTTGGGAATGACGCTCCAGTATTATCAAGAGTGAAAAAGTAAGCAGCTGTATTTTGCAGAATGGGGGGGGGGGCTATAGAAGATGAGCAAAGGTCTGGTTGTCCCTCAACTGTCACTATTTCTGTTGATGCAAATGACAATGTTTTTTTTTTTACTATCTTCAAAAGGCACACACCATCACTGGAGAGTATTATGCCAATTTACGGAGTCAGTTACGAAAGACTATCAAGACTAAAAGCGAATGAAAACTAGCAAAAATGAGTCTTGCATTATCAGGACAGTGCTCCAGCGCACAAAACCTTTGTTTCAAGAAGTGCTGTGCGTGACTCTGCTTATGAACTGGTCGATCACACACCAACACTTTGCAGTATTATTGGTGATTATCACGTCATATGTGCTGTTTCTTGTTAGACAAGAGGGTGAAAGCCTCATAATCAATGGGTTCCAAGCAAAGCAACACCAGTATAAAATGTGCGTGAACCGCAAAGGCGGTTTATGTTGAAAAATAAACCACAATCTGTGAGGACCTTAATCAGCCTATGGACATTTCTACCGACCCTCGTATCTAGATTCAAATGTAACCTTTTTACTTCTTAGTATTTCTTTGCGTGTGTAACGATAAATGAATGAGTCAATAGTTCGAGTAGTTCATTGAGTCAATAAGTAATTGGTTGAAACCAGGAAACCTTTTCAAAAAGTGTTTAGAGATGCTTAGTGCATTGCATTATCTCGGTGGCTTATAATTGCTTACGAACTATTTCATGTTTTCGTTTTTGTGGTAACGATGAACACCAACAAAACACTTCATAAAGCACAATTTGTTTTCCTTCTTTCGATTTTCTGCTTTGCAATATCGGTCAGGCTGACGCAGTTACAAGAACAAAGGATATGTTAAGGGTGAACAGATGACGTAAACAATATTTTTAGGGAAATTATAATACTCAAGGACAAATGCAGTGAGGAGAAGCGAGTTATTCTCTTACTCTGCTGGTGGTACAGGTGAGAGGATTTAAAGAGAGGATAGATTTTTAGTTGCAAAGTGAGTCTAACAGAAGCGTACCCGGTTTTAAAGAGCTTCTATCAATATAGAATACAGGTAAATACGAGAACAGACAAAATATTTGTGAATGATGTCCCGATAAATCTAAGTTTCTACTTGTGTTAACAATTCATGTAAAATCTATTTGTCTTATACTTAAAATATTCACTTCTCTATTGACATTTAATGATGATTGATAGGAACGCTAAAATTCTCCTTAAAGTTAATGAATGTTAAAGCAATGCAATAAGATAATATACAGCAGAAGTATGTTAATATTACTGAGGAAATATGTTTTAGTTCAAATGTTTTATACTTACACTCAAAAGATTGTGGAATTGAGCTAAACTCATCTACTTGTGATTGCAAATTAGAAACAGCGCTTGGTGATAAAAGACTATCACCATGGCGTTTTATGAGATCCCCCCCCCCCGAATTTGTTCATTTATGCATCACGTAAAATGTTTGTTCATTTAACTGACAAGAATTCGATACTGCATACATGCTTTATTATGAACACATCCTGTTGCGTTAATTTTTAATCCTCTGTATAAACGTGATGAGAAGACAGACCTTACGGAGACATGAGGAAAAAATTTCAGTGTAAAAGACATGACTTAATTTATAGAAGGGAATGGATAATGACAGATATGAATAATTTGTAATAGAAAAACTAAAATATGAGGATTTGAACTGAAGATAAACCGTCGATGGTAGGAGCAGCAGGAGACTGATTTAGTTGTCAATGTAACACATTTGTGACTCTGAGAGACATGAAAATATGATCTTGCTGATAAGAGCACAGATATTAATGATCATTCTGAGGAACAAAAAAAACGAGATAAATTTTAAAACCATGAAAGCAATAGTGATAACAATAATCAATATATGCGTTTAATGGAGTAGAATGGGTCATGAGACCAGGGAAGAATATGGTAGTTTTAAGGGAAAATAATGTCATGAATTTCTATGATTATTTGTAATCATCGTGGCCACTAATAAATTATTAGCAATTTAAAGCTATAAATCTGTTTTGTCCTTGCAATCTTCAAAGACGTAGTAATCATAAAATGTAAATTCTAATCAAATACTAATCATATAAAAGTTCTTGTTTAATGACTCTGCGACTGATAAACATTAATATTCTTTATTATACTCAACATTTATGCTTCAAGCGTTAAATATTCGAACACATAATGAATTCAGTTTTGTTTTATTTTATATGGTATAGTGTTGTCGGCATTTCTTCACAAAACATATAACTAAGTATTCAAAAATAAAATATTCGAGTGGATAAAAAAAGCGACACCATATGCCATGGATGTCAAGCTGGTCACCTTTATATTCAAAATGTTCGTATCATCTATGTCGGAAATCGATCTGCATTCGGTATTCAGACGCATCAAATCTTTTTCAACGCACACATTCTGCATCCTTCCGAACGGAAATGTTAGGTAAAATCCTATGCATGCAATTAAAAAAAAAAAAAAGAATGTACTGGTTACGTCTGGAATGAACTGACCATAATTGTCCTTAAATGTGGATTATATAACTTAAAAATCAGCATATATTTGATGTCACTAAACATAGGTAATTTCAGTGGTAACTCAACATCTAAAAGCAAATATTCCTTAAATTATACATTCATGTTACCATTTCTATACAATGAAATAGACTTTGGTAAATGTGGTCAAACCTATTCAACAAAGATCGGGTGCTAACATATGAAAACATTTGATGATATCCCTGCTCATTCACGCTTGAGTTGAGGCTAAACAGCGAACAGAAATGTATAATAATGGAAAATCATTTCTATACGTCTTCCGCAAGATCATTACTATGTATTACACAGTAAATCCATTATTGCTTATTCCTAAATAGTTAATACGTTTATTATTAATATATATCGTTTATTAATATCAATCTTATACTAGCCACAGCAGCATATTGGGGGTATCCCATAAATAATGCAGTTATTTTAATTACATGAACTAAAATTCTGAAGGGAACGGGATAAAGTACCTGCATTAACTTGCCATAAAGGCAGGTAATAATTTAACCTTGCCCTTATTCTCATTGCAAGTTTTGAAGAGTGCAGTTCGATTTTAATAGCTATTTTTCAATGCTATCATGGAAGTGACAAACGAGCATATTCGACATACTTTGCTTGATGAGTTCATTAAAGGCAACAACGCAAAGGAAAGTACGAGGCGAGGAATATTAATGCAGTATATGGTGATCGGACAATAAGCGTAAGCCAGTATAAACGGTGGTTCCAGAAATTACGAGCCGGAAACTACAGCCTAGACGACAAACCTCGTCCTGGAAGATCTGTAGAGCTCGACGATGAAGTTCTGAAATAGTTGGTGGAACAAAATCCCATCGTAATTGTTGAGAAACTAGCAGAGAAGCTTGGACCTGGTCATTCAAACATTCATCAAAACGGGTCAATGGGTTCCAAAAAAACCTTCCGAGTCTACTCGTGCACACATAGTTTATGTGTGCTGTTCTTTTACGTCACGTCTCACAAATGAACTATTTGTGAACAGAATAGAGACTGGTGACAAGAAATAGGTTTTGTATAAAAATGTCAAGCGCTGAAGATCGTGGGTAGGGAAAGGAGAAACATCGGCATCCCACACTAAAAACGGTCTTCACCAACGTAAGGTTTTGTTATCTGTTTGGCAGGATATAAAATGATTATTCCACTTTGAACTTTCAAACCCAAGCCAAACGATTGCAAAGGAGATCTACTGGGAGCAGATTGAGCGGAGTACGTCAGAGCTAGAAGAAAAACGACCATCATTTGTTTTAAGACGAAAGGTGTCTTCCATCAGAATAATGCTCGGCCACATACAGTAAAGATGACATTCCAAAGGCTGGAGCAGTTTGAATGGGACACGATACCCCACCCACCATATTCGCTGGAAGTAGCTTCATCTGATTATCATATTTTTCCGCAGTTTTCGAAATCATTTGGACGGGCAACATGAATTCTGTAGAGGAGGTCAGAACAGTACTGGAGGTGTATTTTTCGTCACGGACAAGTGAATTTTTCGAAGAAGTGAATTTTGCAAATCCACCAGATAGAAGGAAGAGCATTATAGAAAAAGAAGGAAAGTATATATTAGATTAAAAAAAAGAACTTTGTTTATCTTGGTTTTGAAAATTACAAACAAGTATTTAAAAAAATCGCATTATTTATGGAATGACGCAGTACATATTAAAATGGAGTCAAATGACCGAGTCACTTCTCGGGTGGTGGATCCGCTAGAAATATTCCTGTCAATCCACCAGATACACCATCACATCTTTAAATAGACAAAACTACCACAATTAGTGTATTGTAATAGACAGAACAGCTTTCGTTTATGTCACTCATCATAGTCGAACATAGCCCAAACAAGTACTAAAGCAATGAGAACAACTACAACAAATGACTAGAGTAGAAGTAACATGTTATTACTTAAATAATAGCTTTCTTTAAAATTGGATAGAATTAGAGTATTATAAAGTATATATCGGTACCGCTGATATCCATGCTGAAAGGATATGAGGTAAACACAATAATTATCGGACTGACTTTAAAATGGCATTATTGAAAATAAGTTCTATTATATCTATTTAAATGGAGCTAAGAAATTAATGAAGTTGATGAATATAGATTATTACCACTCTTTTCGCTGTTGGTGTACTATTTAGAAACCCAATATTAACTTTAAATATAAGGCCCCGTGATTAAATGAGATCAGAACAGTTTTGGTACATTGTCTTCAGATAATTCCATACGAATAACATTAGAAATATTACGTGAAAACTCATGTTAGCAATAATAAAACATTATTTGCATTTGTATCACTGTATATTACTAAAACTGATAAATAGTAGCTTCATTGCTGTTTAACAAATGTATAACAAACGTGAACAGTAATATAATTTATTTTACAGTATTAAGAAAGAAACAGAACTGAAAAACCATCATAATTATATTTACGTAAACCGGGCAGATAACTGCTTGGTGTTAATAAAACTGGTCATCATAAATGCTGTACAAAATAAACGTTTTCCATTAATGAAGCAAGTCTTACAAGCAAGAGGGGCCTCATATCAGTGAGGGGGGCCGGTGCGCATTGATGCCGTCGAGAGGTAGGCCCCGAAACGGCGCGCATTCTCTCCTGATGACCCCATACACTTGCTGGCTTCCGGTATGCGGAGTTCTTGACTGGTAGCACTTGCATGTGCGAGTTGTTTGCAAGACATGTAGGCATGAAATAATGGCTTATATCTCGCTTTCGTTAACTATTTTGGGTATTTTTATCGTAATAAGTGATTTACTCTGTGGAACGTGGGGAATATGGCACATGGAGAGAGAGTGAATTTTACCAACAAGCAGCTCAGTTAGATTACACTGAGATTAAATAATGCGAGAAACCCCCAAGCATTGGACTCGGAAGGAAACTATTAAAGCGCATTGAGTAATTTCTGAAGAATTGAACCTAACTTGTGGTGATCGATTGTGATCGATGGGGGGTGAAACAAGAGAAATCTCCCATGTGATCTGCTCGCTGTTATCCAGGAAAGCACAATTCGCAGCTAAATGAGAACAAAACTTGAATTAATCCACTTCGGTATTGAGGCTGAACTTAAGAGAAAATATACTCTTCTTTCGAGTAAAATCAACTTGGCAGCAAATACCACTAAAGACCTCAGAATAAATGTCAACAACAAATTAAGCTGGTGTGCCCACATAAACAGTATATGTAACATGTCCCGCAGGGCCTGCTCCCGGATTCTTAGGACTCTTCGTTCTTGAGACGTTCCAAACACTTACACACGTTCCAAATATCATCCTTCGCTCCCTTGAATACTATTGCCGAGAGATCAATCACAAAAAGTAGACGCCATATGCAAATATGTTTCATTGGCTGTTTCTTTAAAGTTAAACATATCTAGCATTTCATATTGTATAGACTACATCAGAGGTTCTCAAAACTCATGGCCACATAATAACATCAGCGCCCCACTCCTGTTTTATGTATAAATATTTGATATTTTACTATTTTGTATATACTAACAATCATTTGATATATAATATAATATTATAGAGTTTGTATACAATACTATAATAATATTATAATAAATTCATAGCGTTCCCCAATCCACTGCCGTCCTTCCAACTCCTCCTTTTTCCCGCCTGCACCACAAAGCCCATCGCGGGGTGGGGGCGGTAACGCCCTCTTTGAGAAACTATAGACTACATTGATGAATGTACCTATAAAGTAATATAAATATATACAAGGGCATTAATATGTATTTCTGTTGAAATATATTAGTATATGTGTGTGTTGGAAATATCAGTATCCAGTACAAAATTCCTTAATACTAATAGTCAAAGGTGTTTATTACCCAAACTTTATAACACTTAGTTCTATTTTGCTAATGATATCAAACAATTTTTCATAGTTCTTATGTCATTGGTTATTTCGTATATTTGTAGATACCTTACGAAACATCTCGTGTGAATTTCTAAGATATAATTTAAAAATAATAGTAAATATGACATTCTTTGATATAAAAGCAATAATTCAATTCGTTCTTCTATGTCTTTACTACTTTTTAATATGAAATATGCAAAGAACTTTCAAGTGTTACATTACATCGGTAGAGTCAGAATATTTGAGGTAAAATATGTGGTTGTTCAAAACTACATATGGCATCGATATTTATTTTGAAATTATTGACTTTTTAGATTGAAATTACTGACACTTCCAGTAATTTAGTACCCTTCATGCACAAATCATTTCAGGTTTTCATTAACCCCTTGAAATATCACACAATCCCTTATGAATCATATTGCCGACAATTCTATTGCCGACAATTCCATTATCAGCTTTTCTTTTCCGTCAGTAATTAGGGTCTACAGCGTTCAATGTATATTCGCTATGTATGTTTATATAATCGATTTAAAATTCAGGACAATATTACAGGTCCATTTCAGAGATTTAAATAATTTGTAATATGCTTCCAAAACAGCCGTCTGTTTGATGCAACAACTTCTTAAAATTTAAGCGGAATTTTAATATCAATAGCAGTTGTATGAAACTGCAGTATGTAAATAACCTGGTCAAAATTTGTGTCTTTCAGAACTTATTATTCAAAAATACATTGATATGACATATTATTTAAAATAAATTCTACAATGTAATGCATTATGATGATCTTTTAAAATTTTAATAAATTATAAGTTTCTTCTGTGTAAATTCAACAACGAAAATATCAAAATTCATTATAGTCTAATAAATGCATGAACGCTGAATATGTTATTTACTTCAGTATTATATTTTTTGACATATGCTAACGTAGAGAATAAAAATAGACAGTATTTAGAATTGCAAAATCACTGAGAATAATTATAGATATCACACATCTACAGTCTTCGTTCACGAACAATAAGACTTAAAAAATTAATAATAATTGCAATTAGCATGCAGATAGGACTGATAACTAGGATAAAAACTTTATATCCTTACATTACTATGCATTTTAAATCTGATATTACGAGTGTCTACGCTGATTTTACTGAACATATCAACTGGCTAATATCACTCAGCAATGTAGATCAAAGTTACTATAGTATTAGGTCGTCAGGTATGAGATTTGTAGTAAGGTATATAATAAACTTTGACATCTACTAATTTTGTGCCATTATCATAGTTTGACTATCTTTATTTTTTGTTAGAAAGACGACATTCTATTTCTTTATTCTAACTCATTTTGCGCTTTATAAAGTATTTATAAATATTTTTGCTATTTTTTGTTTACAGATGGATTAGTCGGAAATTCGTACTTTTTTGAAATACAAGTTCTTTCTTGGAAATACAGTATCACAGGCAGCTCGGAATATGAATGGAATATTTCATTCTAATGTTATTACACAGTACACAGTATCAAATTGGTTTGGAAAATTTCGTTTTGCTTAATTTGACATCACAAATAAGTGACGTAGACGACCAGAAACAAAAGTTGATAGCGAGTCAGATTCCATCTGAAAGGGTCCATGAATTATAGTTGAAACATTTGGATAAGTGGGTTCCTCATGAACTCAATGGAAATCAGAAACAACAACGCTTGGAAGTCTGCGTTATGCTATTTTCCCGTCGCACAAATGAATCGTTTTTAATCGAATTGTAACATGTGAGGAGAAATTGAACCAACACAACATCCGTAAACGTTCAGCACAATGGTTGGACAAAGACGATCCACCAAAACACAGTCCAAAAAGCAAAATTCATGTAAAGAAACTGATTATGTGTATTTGGTAGTCTGAAGTAGGTGTGATCCATTATGATTTCATTAAACCTGAGTCATCAATGACGACCGAAGTATACTGCTGTCAACTGGACCACATGATGCAGAAACTTACAAAAAAAAAAAAGAACAGCGTAGATTAGTCAACAGATCCACTCCTATTTTATTGCATGACAATGCCAGACCAGACATAGCAAAAATTACATTGGCGAAACTACAGGAGTTGGAGTTGGTAGTTTTCCATCATCCACCATCCTCACCTGATCTTGTCCCCACTGACTACCATTTCTTCCAGAATTTGGGTAACTTTTTTATAGGAAAAAATTCCGAAGATGCTGTAAAACAGGCCTTCCAAGATTTTATTGACACTGGATTGCCAGGTTTTTTTACAATTCCGGGCTGGACAAGCTACTACTGAAATAACAAAAGTGCATTGACAATATGGGTGCATGGTTTGATGAATAAAACAATTCCTTGTATTTATAAAACATTAGCAATTTTTTAAATCTTTTCTACAAGATTCATAGTTGACGACTCAATAGATCAAAGTTCAAATCTCAAATCTCGATATGAGCGGAAATCCTTTCAAGCATCATCTCATAAATCCTATATGATTCAGTAGTACTGTCCATATAACTAGGTTTCCGAACATTGAGCACGCCATGACGAATTACGAAAAATACAACGTAATGTTGCTCTGTAACAAATTCTAAATATAACACTCAATATGTAATGCACTCAAAGCACGTCATAAACTAGAAACAAAATTAGCATAGGAGTGGATTGAAAAATAAAACAAAATTAAAATACATAAACGCTGTTATGAAATCTATATAAATTTGTGTTCCGAGCAGAACAAAATAAGTATGTATTGAAATATTTTGAAAAGAACGTATTCAGTAGACATGTCATTTCCCAGTCAACAGGGGAAAAAGAAATGCAATTCTTATTATGAATAAGATTGATAACGCTTTTCATTTTAAATATTGTCATCTTTTTTATTTTCATTTTTTCGTTGAATGACTTTCGACTTTTTTTTCGCTTCAATCTATGCGCCAACGTTTAAGTTGAGTATGTAGATATAAGTGTATGTATGAAGACAAGAAGTTATTGAAAAAATGTTTATCAAAATAAATTTTCATATAACATGAAGCAATAAAATATATTCATATCGAAATTTATTCTCTTTTATTCTTCCTTTCAGGCATTCTGTTTTATTTAATCAAAAAGGGTAACATCGAAAGTTAGTCAGTTATTGGTGGGTGTCTCGTGCATTATATAGGTAGGTCGGCTTTCATTTTCGAAATTGTCTTCAATCAGGTGTAGAATACAGTCCATTGTATAACAACAAACTTCATCGATAGTTAGTAGGCTAAATCGGAATTAGCCGCAATGTTATTTAGTAATGTTATACATACATACATACATACATGCATACTTATCTATCTATCTATCTATCTATATATCTATCTATCTATCTATCTGTCTCTCTGTATGTATATGTATATATGTATATATGAATGTATGTACGTGTGCATACATATCTCTGTGTGTGTGTATTTACGTTAGAAATGTCGAACGCCGGAGAAAGACGTGCTTAATAGATACTGTGAATGATAGAGTTTTTATTTCTTAAATAAAACTAACTAAACGTATTTTTTAAATATAAACTACCCAACAAGGGTATATCGTAGGTAAACATGTTAGTGAAATTCATACATAAGAGATCGAATATGTTATTTAACTTTGTGGTGGTAGTTTGTTCCTAAAATTGAAATATTAAATGTTATAATTTTTGCTAATATGCGACGGTTGCGAGTTGACAGAATCGTTAGCACGGTCACAAGGCGGCGAGCTGGCAGAAATATTAGGAAACCGGGCGAAATGCTTAGCGGTATTTAGTCTACCGTTACGTTCTGAGTTCAAATTCCGCCGAGGTCGACTTTGTCTTTCATTCTTTCGGGGGTCGATACATTAAGTACCAGTTAAGAACTGGGGATCGATGTAATCGACTTAATCCCTTTGTCTGTCCCTTCTATAATTAGCCCCTTGTGGGCAATAACGAAATAAGAATCGTTAGCACACCAGGCAACAAGCTTAGCGGCATGTCGTCTGATTTCAAGTTCTGAGTTTGAATTCCGCCTTGCATTTTATCATTTCGTGGTCAAAAAATACGTACCAGTTGAGCACTGGGAGCGATGTAATCGACTTACCTCCTAACCCGATATTGCTGGCCTTGTGAATAATCTGAATTCCTTATTACTAATGCATGTGGGTATGAGTGCGTATATTTTGCATGAATACTTAAATATGATCGCGTGTGCAATGCAGGAGCAATAGCGTTTGCTCATATTGACATTGATTTCTCAACATATCTTTTCGATTTGGATACTGCTGTTGTCTTTTTTTTTATTAACATCTCATTTGTATTAGAAATATTCATATTCAACGCGCAATAGTCTAATGTAAATCGATATTTACTATATTATTTTATTTTATGCAGTTAAATCCTTCATAATATTGATCTTTTACCTTCGTAACCACTGTAATAGTACAGAGAAACGACTGAATCAGACACACGACTTTTCTGATAGCTGGGAGGTTGAAGCAATTTTACTGTACATAGATAAATGTATTTAGGAATATTAAGATAATATATTGTTTATCTTCAGCTTTAGCACAAGTTTGAAACAAATGATTTATTCCTTTCACTTCGTCTGCGAATTTATATTAGAATAATGCCATGGAAATTTTAAATTCTATAAATATATTGCAAACTTTGCTTTATTCAAAATGCCTATTGATTTTACCAACTTTCTTCAACATGTTTGGAAAATACAAGTTGCTATAGAAATGGTGATTTAATTGTGTATGAAATATATGACAGACTATAGAAATTTAGAATTCAATAAATGCAATGCAAATTCTAAATCACAGTAAATGTCATTCTTAGCTTGTGAATTTCAATGAGATTATCTGCAGTGAGATATTTTAGTTCTTAATTTAATGCAGTGGAAAAAAGCGTTCTCATCATTGGGTTAATTAGAAGTGTAACAGAATAGATGGGGGTTGGGCTTCGAATTCGGTTTTCATATTTATGTATTAACGACAAGGCATGAACCTGTGAGCACATACGAAGAGCAAAGTTTATGTCACATGTGTAGTTCATGATCGTTCGTACTTTTCGATGGCGATCAACTAAAATTTATGTTTCAAATGAGAATGTAATCACCTATTTAAGCACGATAGATTTGCAAAAATCGTATTGAGCATATGTAACTAAGAATTGACATAAATAATATTTAGGTTCAGATACCATTATATATACAAGAATTGGAATGTTGATTTATGCATTAATAATATTTTTGTAACTCATTCATAAGAGTTACGGCCGCTATATTGCCTTAAACATCAACGTTCAAAGATCTCACACTGTAATTTAGGTTAACAGCGCAGATACATTCATTTTGTAAATGTGTTTCTTATCGTATGGAGTAACAAGAACTCGTCAGTCAGTTATTTCAGAAAGCAAGCAAACTTAACAAATAAATAAACTCTCACCCAATCTTGAAACATTCACAGAACTATTCAAATATATGAATTGAATCTCTTAATATGTAACATGCGCCTTTAAAAAAAAAACATTGTTTAACAATTGTTCATGATTTTGACGTGTCAGTATGTGTGGGTGTATCCGCATCTGTTTGTAATTATGTGTTTGTTCATATGTCCACAAAATTTATAGGTAAATATTCTTTTATTCTTATATTCTTTTGCTTGTTTCAATATTCTGACTGTGGCCATGCTAAAGCACCGCCTTGAATTAGAACAAGGCGACCCCAGGACTTATTTCTGAAGTCTAGTACTTATTCTATCGTCTCCTTTTGCCGAAAAGCTAAGTTACAAGGACGTAGACACGCCAATACTGGTTGTCAAACGGTAATGTGTGACGAACAAAGACACAAGGACACATGTAGATACGCGTGCGTGCACGTTCACATGCATACACACATTTACGACGGATTTCTTCCGTCTATCAAAATCACTCACCAGGCTTTCGTCGGCCCGAGGCTAGAGTAGAAAACACTTCCTCAATGTGCCACGCTGTGGGATTGAATCCAGAGCCATGTGATTGAGAAACAATTTCTTAACACACAACCACGCCTGTGGCTATAAATCTAAATTGTTTTTTCTTAGTATCTACCTATCTAGGTGTGTGTACATCCGTATTTACATCCTTAATCAATGAAGAAACAGTGAAAAGAACAGTAAACAAACAATTCGTATTATATCTCAGACGGAAATATAAGATGCTATAAGGAGAAAAATATTAAGAAGAACGATTCCTTATTTTCGAACCAGCTGTAAGATGTAGTAGTTTGAACAAAATCCACTTCATTTGTAATTACTTTTGAATTAATGTATCCTCATTATTGACATTCTGTTACATATATAAGTACGTAGCTGAGCACATCACTGAAATAAATTTTATGCGGCTCCAGAGGTTTGCAATTCTGGGCATCATAAGTATTAGCACATTTAATATTTACAACTGATAACTGCCATGGCAAAACATATTACACACAAACACCCACCCACATACACATGCACACACATATATGCACATACACATATATACATATATACATGTAAAGAATGTGTAAGGTATTTGAGGACTTACTTTTTTTTTGGTCAATCCTGCATTTTTTGCTAACTCTGTATAATATTTGTTTCAGATAATAATAATGGCAGACCATGAGCTTACTCAAGAAATGAATAGGTATGCTGTTATTGTGGTTATAAAGGCTGAGCATAGCGATTTAGAAATATCTTCATTTTTAAAAGCTGCCAGAACTTTCGTCTACAAACTTTGTAAGGAGCTAGAGACTGTAGATGGAAATGTATCACCAGTATCAAAGCATAAAAAGCATTCAAAACGCTCTGATATCATCAGAACACCTGAAGTTACCCAACAAGGTCAACAGACCATTGATTATAATCACAGACATTTTATGAGGTCTATAGCAAAAGATCTCCATGTGTTAGAAGGAATAGTCAGAAAAGTCCACAAAGGCATCAGATATAAGTCTTATATGATGTGAAAACGTCAATGTGTCGGAAAAAGCGAAAGAAAATCACTACATCACATCTAAAGGGCTCTTAAACAAACTGAAAAATCCAGTAGAAGATATGATTTGATTTTTCACAAACGAGAAAATCTTCGATCAAAAATTTAATAGAAGAAATGACAAATGATTATGTGCAGACACTTCTAATGTTCCAAGTGTTATTCATAGAAAATTTCCGCAAATGTTATGGGTTTAGGTGTTGTCAGCAATGAAAGACATGTGATGCTTCCTTACCTCTTTCCACAAGGCCTTAGAGTTAACTCTGGCGCCTACATTGAGGTCCTGGGAATAATTATTAAGCCCTGGATAGACAGTGTATGCAATGGAAGGCCATATATGTTTAGGAAGATCCTACACTTCCATAAATGGCTGTTGTAAAACAGGAATGAATGGCTGAAAATTTACATGATCACATAACCTCTAACATTTGGCCTCTTAAATCATCAGATCTGAATCCATTAGACTATTATATGTGGAGTGTTTTTGAGAGACGGTTAAATAAATATGGCCATAACACCAAAGATTCTTTGAAAGCTGCCATAGTCAGTGTAATGTCCAAAATGAACCAGGACTTCTCGGTTCGAGCATGTAGATGATTTAGATCTCATATAGAAACAGTTGTTAAAGCTGAAGGGGGGATTTATTGAATAACATTATAAAAAAAGGATTTATTTTTATCCTCCTAGGATTTATTATAATGTTTATTATCTGTTATTGGATATCTATTTTTGTTGTGTCGACGCCCCCAGGCGAAGAAGTAGGATCTCCCAAGATATATAAATAGAGGTAGTCTGGCCGTGGTAGGAGTGTTGAGTAGCAGTTGAGTAGCAACCGAGTAGCAGTTCTGTAGCGGTTGAGTAGAGATCATCCGAAGGTGACAGATAGCAGTAGTAGCTTGAGACATAACATTTTTTTTATAAACATAAATCTGTCCCCAAATATCTTACGCACCCTCTACATATGCACATGTACACACACACACACACACACACACACACGCACACACACACATACACACACATATATATATATATATATATATATATGATATTCCTATATATATATATATATATATATATGTGTGTGTGTGTGTGTGTGTGTGTGTGTGTGTGTGTGTGTGTGTGTGATGTACGTATGTGCATGTAGAAACACACATATACATATACGCGTATTCATGTATATAAACGTACATGTATTTAGGTATATATAGATACATAAAAGCAAACATAAATACACATACACTCAAATACAAACAAGCAAACACACACACACACACACATTCATTAGAATGATATGATTGTTGTTTCTAATGAATAAAAACTGTTACATCCTGATGATCTTTTTTTCTGGGTTTTTTTTTTTTTTTGATTTTTTTGCATGTATTAAGGCTTGCAATTTACTAACAGTGCTTCAGCCACTATTGAAAACAAAATTGAAATATCGCTCCCAAGTATAAAATTGAAAAATAACATGACAGAAACAGTATACATTGATACCTATGAAACATTAAAAAAAGACACAAAAAAACTAAATGAATAGTGACATCAACGATATTTTGTGACGTATTACGATAGACTTCTTAGCATGAATTTTATTCATGGCGAAAAAAAAAATCAGATAGAAAATATATCAAACTTTAATTTTTGATTTATTTCAGCTAACACTAATCTCTTATTATATATTTTAGTATTTAATTCATCCTCATAGCCATTAATAACTTCAGCTTAAAATCTGATGCTTAATACTTTGTTATTCTATATTTTGTTACATATTTACTACGGCTGTCATGATGAATAAACTAGGAAATATTTCTTGAGGCGAAATATTACCTTCTGATTAATACCAAAGCAGGCATAACAACGAATGTCAAAGTCTAAATAATCCTACTCAATAAATAACAATAATAATATCTTCTATTTCTATATAAAACTGGTACGGTTATTCATTAAAAATTTCACCATTAGTTTTACTAAGATGCCGTAGCACAGTTAAGGTATCGCAGGTATATTTAACTTTAATAATGCGACAAAAGTGGTTATCTATTAGTTTATTCTACAATATAGAAAGAACTACCTTAACATTCTCAAATATAGTTTTGCAAAATGAAGCATATTGTTTATTGTAGTCCGCAGTAAAATTTGCTGGAAACAAAAATGCCTGGGGAATCAAATCTTGATTAATCTCATGTCTTAGATTAGTTTGATAAGGATTAACTTTTCAATAAACCACAACATCCACAGGAAACGATATGCTGTTCTTTGCTTTATTCTCACAAGACAAATATTCTTTTTATTTACTTCCTATAGCTCAATAGTTTTAGTATTATTTTAAAAAATCATTGTGAAATACATCTGCAAACAATATAGAACATAATAAAATGAAGACCATATTCTTTCCATTAAAAATCCATCTATTAGAATAGCTTCAATGATTTGATATATGGTATGCGGAGAACACCTGTTCCTAAACGGAAGAATATAGTCATGAGTCACCAGAGAATGACTGCGCATCCAGATATGATTTTACAACTCAATCAATTGAGTTGACACTCTTCCAACAATTAGGAATTATCTTAACATTCGTATATTAAACGGCGCCCTGCCATCGGCAACATTATGAAGCATCTCAGAGAACCTGCTGCCATATTCATGTCATCGCAGCCTTAATATCAACAGCCACGATACAGAAGTACAACAATATGTGTTTCTTTGCCGCCAACAGTTTTTGCAGAAAGATGTTACAAACCTTTCTGATTCCACTCTTTTACAGACCACCACTTATATAAAATTTACATTTTCCAATTCCTTAGCAAAAACGAACATTACTGAGTGTCCTACAACTGAATAGTTTTACATTATTTCTCAACTTGCTTTCACTCAAATAATATGCTTATTGGTGATTAACTTACAGTTATGTACATGCCTAAATTATAAATATGTTCCTGTGTAAACACACGCAAACAAAGCACTCACATAGTTACATAGTAAAATTTATATGTTTCTGCACAACATATATAGGTTGAATAAATCATGCTCCTATATTTTAAAAGTTGCCAGATATTTCGTCTACAAAGTTTGTAAAGGGATAGAGACTGAGGATGGAAACGTATCACCAATATCAAAGCATAAAAAGCACGCAAAACGCTCTGAATTCATCAGAACACCTGAATATATCCAACAAGTTCAACAGACCATGGATTATAATCACAGACATTCCATGACGTCAATTGCAAAAGATCTCCATGTGTTAGAAGAACAGTCAGAAATGTTGACAACGAAAGCATCAGATATAAGTCTTATATGATGGAGAAAGGTCAATTTGTCGGAAAAAGCAAAAGAAAATGACTACATCAGATGTAAAAGGTTTCTAAACAAACTCAAAAATCCACCTGAATATTTAATTTTTCACAAACGAGAAAATCTTCGACCAGATAAAAAAAGTTAATAGAAGAAATGACAGATGCTCCTGTATTTTCTTTTTCCCTAATGCAGGAAGCTTTCAGCACCTGCTCGTCGTGCCTTACTTTTGAGGTACACCTGTCAAAGCTTAAAAGATATTTTGCAAACACACCATTTTTTCCCGTTCAACATACGTTTGGGAGTGGCTATCCGTAAGTTAAAACTAAATTAGCAACGTAAAGTATTACGTTTTGATGGTTTCGATTCCAATTAGTCTTCTGTCTTTACTAAAAGATCAAACAATTAGTAGACTGCGTTATCTGAAGCGTAAATATGACTTAACACTGAATATTCTCACGCAACATGACCGTCAACGCATGTTGTTAGCTTTATTTGCGGAAACATCTGCACGTTAAATCTCGATACTTCCGATTAACAATGAATCATATTTTATAATATAAGCTAAACCAGTTTTGGGGCAGTTATCAACTTTTGTCACATCATCTAACTTAAAATGTGAGATAACACAACATACGCCATTTCTATTAATATGTGGTAGAATAATCCTGCAGATAGCTACGGCCATATATAAGCT
Source organism: Octopus bimaculoides (assembly GCF_046866305.1). Classification (NCBI taxonomy): domain Eukaryota; kingdom Metazoa; phylum Mollusca; class Cephalopoda; order Octopoda; family Octopodidae; genus Octopus; species Octopus bimaculoides. Next base: position 142,233,683 of record NC_142929.1, read on the forward strand.
ATGCTAGGTAACGTAAAGTAAAAAATTGTTGAAATATTTATAACGTTAGACTATTGAAGAGGCACCGTACTGGCATTTTTACGTCATATATCTACATGTACATGTTTGTTTGTGGCTCTGTGTGTGTGTGTGTGTGTGTGTGTGTGTGTGTGTGTGTGTGTGTGTGTGTGTGTGTGTGTGCGTGTGTGCGTGTGTGTGTGCATGTGCGTGTGCATGTATGTGTGTATGTGTGTGTGTGTGTATCTGTGCTCTGATATAAACATCATAGAAACCAGTATGAAATAGGTCCACCACATGCACTGTCAATTTGTGTTCAGTACTTTAGGTAGAATCTGTGGAAATGTCCTTGCCGAAACATATCTGAGTGAATGCTGATAGAATCTCTCAATTTCTGAAAACAATACAAGCACAACATTGCAACGGCCGAACGTTGTCTCAAAGCAACATAATTGTTAGTTCTTCCAATTCCAGTATTCATTTATTGCAAATAGATTTGTTTCTCATAGACTGGCTACTCTACTCAACATCCAAATCAGCAACAATTGCATGATGATCATCATCACAGCACAAAATAGTGACGTATATCTTACGGTCCTATCTGAATACAATAAGATTCATAGGCCCATACCAGAATCTCAGAAGTCTAAATTCAAGAATAGTTCTTTTTTCTTATAACACGTCTTTGTAAATAAAATTAACAAATATTTTAAGGGCTTTCATATTAATATGATCTCTAAGGTTTCCCGCGAAAGCTTCGGCCGTTTCAGAATTTTTGTGTGGCCTAAATATTTTCAACGGTTCATTCTTAATAGATATTTTTCTATACTACATGTATAGTAACATTCAGTAAAGAACTCCGAAATCCTGTCATTAAAATAAACTTCGAACAAGATTTTAAAGCTATAGAAATTACTAGCTCTCATACTGTCCAACACCTAGGTTAAGTATCGTCCCAACAAGTATAGCCGATGCCTACTTCATAACAATGCTTATGTCAAAATTATACAAGTCATTTCGCTTAATTATATTGGACATTTCGCGCAGTCTTCGAGCAAACTAAATCTTCAGTAATACTGTATGCAAATATATTCAGCCTAGTCTTTAATTATATTTGTTACTAAGACAAGATAAAAAGTATGCCAAGAAAATTCTAGAAGCCTCTTAAATCCGAGATAGGAGAAGTATAACACATATGTGATTTCTCTCTAATTATTTAGTCCAATTATCAATATATTATTTAGCTTTCTTTCTAAAAATAGGTCGACCAAATATTTCAGAAATTCCGTAAATACACCACGTCAAGTGTCCTTATTCTACACATTATACCATAGACCAGAAAGCTGCATCTCATGATTAACCCGAAGTCGTCTGCCATTCTCATAACTACAAATAGTAAATCTTACATTCTCATAAATTTCTGTCCCTATTTATTTGTAACTGCGAATCAAACCTAGAAATCTGAAGATGGTACAACTTCGCATTATTATAAGGATTTCACTGCAACGCACGCTAAGACGTGATTGAAACCCTCATAACAAACCAGAGCACATATCCAAGACACACAGACCTGTGCTCGGTAGAGTTGTGAAAAAACGTGATAAGAATGAAACTACTGAATGCTCCTGACGATTAATTGAGCCAATCATCCACATGCAGACACTAATCGTCTATACAGAATTATAAACCTCATTATCCTCGTACGTATGACAGCTACAAAATGACAAGTCTCATTTTAACAATTTCATTGAAAAATCTTTACGTTGTAAAGTCATTTAAATTCAACGATAAACATCGTCATAGATTTGTACTTAATAAAACAAAAAAAAACAAAGAATTTGCTTCTGTCGTTCCCAGTTACAAGCTAATAATATTTCATCGTCCCTCAATAATAGGTGTACGCTTAACGTGTATTCAAACCCATTAATATTTTCATTCACCCTACTGACATTCTGCCGATCTACATGTATCACTCTCCTTACATGATATGTATACCTTATAACACGCTTTCTTAACTGCTCCTTCTCTCTTATATAAAAACGTTATACAATATCCATTAAAGAAGTGTTTTATTAGCTGACTTACAGTTAACCACAGCTCGACTGCCCTGCGTTTATACTATTTCCGAGATTAGCGCGCCAACAATTGTGAACCACCACGTCTTAATTTTGGCTACATTTAATCACATACATGTCTTATTACTTAAAATGTGCTTATTTTTCACCATGTAAACTTGCGCGTTACGTCCACCTACACATAAATTCATATTTCAATCATATTTCGAGTGACGTCACATATTACACCATCACTCACAGTGATTAACTGCGAATTTAACGGAAGCAACTAGTTTCAAATTACAAAATCCTACATTTAAAAGAATGGATTCAACCCGTATATGCGAGTGGGCTTGTGGGCTTGTGGGCTTGTGGGCGTGTGCGTGTGTATGTTATATGTGCATGTCCTTCCCATCTCCTCGAACTGGATTTCATTTTCGACGTAAACCTATTACATCAGCTGCTGTACCTTTCCTATTGGCGTTTGTCTTTTGTATTTCAGCTTACATTTATTACCGTTTCCAAACTACTCGTAGTTTATAAAATATACATTGTGTTTATTACATAATATTTATCTCTGACCAGATGGAGTACTATTTTTGTTTCTCTTACCATCCCGGAACAGTACACTCACCCTGGCTGTCTGTCTGTCTGTCTGTCTGTCTGTCTGTCTGTCTGTCTGTCTGTCTGTCTGTCTGTATGTCTGTCTGTCTGTCTGTCTGTCTGTCTCTGTCTCTCTCTCTCTCTCTCTCTCTCTGTGTATATAAGCGTGTGTATATATATATATATATATATATATATATATATATATATATATATATATATATATAGAGAGAGAGAGAGAGAGAGAGAGAGAGAGAGAGAGAGAGAAGGAGCGTGGCGCAGTGGTTAGAGCGTCGAGCATACGATCGTTAGATTGTAAGTTGGAAGCCCGGACAGGGCTGCATGTTTTGTTCTTGAGCAAGACACTTTATTTCGCGTTGCTCCAGTTCACTCAGCTGTAGAAATGAGTTGCGACGTCACAGGAGCTAAGCTGTTTAGGCCTTTGCCTTTCCCTTGGATAATACGGGTGGCATGGAGAGGGAAGGCTGGTACGCATGGGCGACTACTGGTCTTCCGTAAACAATCTTGCCTGGACGTGTGCCTGGGAGGGTAACATTCTAGGTGCCATCCCATGGTCAGTCATGACCGAAGAGGATCTCAGCATATAAATAGATAGATACAAAGATATATATATATATATATATGCATATACATATATATATATATATATATATATATATATATATATATATATATATATATATATATATATATATATATATATATATATATATATATATATATATGCATATACATATATATATATATATATATATATATATATATATATATATATATATATATATATATATATATATATATATATATATATATATATATATGCATATATGGGTGCATGACGCCACCAATAGTTAAAAACATGAATTATGTGAAAACAAATGAGTTCAATACGCAAACAAAGAGAGAAACAAATGGAAAACAGGACTACAGAAAGAACGACCCTCTGTCAAAATGGAGAGTAGATAGACAGCGGACAACTGATGAAGGGTTGTTCCTTCTGTTACTTGTCCCGTTTTCCATTTGTTTCTCTCGTTGTTTGCGTAATGAACTCATTTGTTTTCGCATTTCATGTTGTTTACTGCAGCTGACACTCTGTACCCATATGGACACACACACACACACACTCACACACACACACACACACACATATATATATATATACAATAGCGTTAAATTAAAACACCTGTTTGTTGTTTTCACACCTGTCTTCATTTTTGTTTTTTTGTACATTCAAACTATATATATATAAACACACACACATATATATATATATATATGTATGTATGCTTGTGTATATACACACTCAGCTGTTGCATCTCTGTTCTATTTTACTAAAGATAATTAACTAGATTGCTACATTCCCCCCGAAACATAGCCGTTCATGATGATGTTCGGTGTTCATAAATAGTTTAAGATTCTTTACGATAAATTATTTAAAACTTGTAGAGTATGATATATTTCAAATTACCTCTGGCTTTATTAATCAGTTAGTGAAAAATAAGTAAAAATTAGCGATTAAGTGTAATCTTTGCCTCGGTTTTCATCGACTACTTTTAAATAATTCATCCAGCAGTTAATAATCTTTATTTGCCTCAATATAATGTCTATTTTTTGCTGGTTATTTTGCCGTTCCTTCGATATTTTAATAATTTCAATATTTCGATTACTGCTTTATATTTTGATCCGTCAAAAGTTTCCAACGCTTTACGCTGGAAATTTCGTAGACGGGAAACCTGCAGTTAGATGATGTCAGGAATAAAGAATAAATCGTTACTTGAAACTAAGAAAATATATATACATATATACGCACAAGTTGCAGCAGATTCTATGAAAGAGAAATTCTTTCCCCGCTTGTTGTTAAATACTTATTTGTACTTACTTAAAACTTTGTTGGATAGAAATTCTCTCCCTCCATCATGCAAACTATATCAAAATTTACCACATATGAGCTTTTCTGGTTTTTACCAGGTTTAAATATATACCTACATATATATATATATACCTAATATATACCTAATATATACCTACATATATACTTAATATATACCGACACATTGCTTGTCTTAACCTCCTATGGAAAGTATTAATAGGTACCCTGGAGAGGGAAAAGTATGTACGTTCCTTGCGGAAAAGAATATTCTGCCAGTAGAACAAAAGGGATGCCGAAAAGGGTCCAAGGACACCGAGGACCAACTTGTAAACGGTACCCCAAAAAACATATGCATGGCCCGGATAGACTTCAAAAACTCTTACGATATCTTGACGAATATGAGGATTTTAGAAAAACACTACATGTATAGAATAGCTGAGAAGATCTGTGCACTCATTAAGAACAGCATGCCTAGTTGGAAAACGCGTCTTTCCTGTAACAACCAGCACTTAGACGAGGTAGCAATCAAAAGAGGCATCTTACATCGAGACTCTTACAGACACATACACACACACACACACACACACATATATATATATATATATATATATATATATATATATATAGATATGCAGGGCAGGGAAAACATCAATTAGTAATAAAATTAATAATTAACAATTCTGCCGGGTAGCTCAGTATGAAAAAACCTTTTTCGGTAAAAATTTATAATCATAAATGTATAGGGATTGACAGTAACCTGCTTCTCCAACATACTGAGAATTCAGAAATAGCAGTCAAAGAACTACTGATTTCAAAACTACAAATTATTACTCCAGATTGATAGCGATATTTTTGATACACACAGAATAAAAAAAACAAAAGAGAAGAGTAGAAAAACACTTGCCTTTAGTTAATTTAGTACAATTGTTTCACAGTTAAGAGTACATAATACTCTATTCTGATCTTCAGCTAAATATTCTAATAAATCTGTTAATGTCTAAATAACTCACGTTAATTTTGACCATGTAAACATCAATACCACGTGAGGAAGACGTTAAGAAATTTATCGGCCAGTAAATTCAAAATCTCTCGCCCTAATGAATTTCAATTCGGTGTGTATCAGAAATAGTCCCGTTTAGGAAAGAGACTCGTACGAATTCCTGCGGTATAACCATCCATCATGGAGTTATTATTAAAATATAGATATGCAGGGCAGGGAAAACATCAATTAGTAATAAAATTAATAATTAACAATTCTGCCAGGTAGCTCAGTATGAAAAAAACCTTTTTCGGTAAAAATTTATAATGATAAATGTATAGGGATTGACAGTAACCTGCTTCTCCAACATACTGAGAATTCAGAAATAGCAGTCAAAGAACTACTGATTTCAAAACTACAAATTATTACTCCAGATTGATAGCGATATTTTTGATACACACAGAATAAAAAAACAATAGAGAAGAGTAGAAAAACACTTGCCTTTAGTTAATTTAGTACAATTGTTTCACAGTTAAGAGTACATAATACTCTATTCTGATCTTCAGCTAAATATTCTAATAAATCTGTTAATGTCTAAATAACTCACGTCTTCCTCACGTGGTATTGATGTTTACATGGTCAAAATTAACGTGAGTTATTTAGACATTAACAGATTTAATAGAATATTTAGCTGAAGATCAGAATAGAGTATTATGTACTCTTAACTGTGAAACAATTGTACTAAATTAACTAAAGGCAAGTGTTTTTCTACTCTTCTCTATTGTTTTTTTTATTCTGTGTGTATCAAAAATATCGCTATCAATCTGGAGTAATAATTTGTAGTTTTGAAATCAGTAGTTCTTTGACTGCTATTTCTGAATTCTCAGTATGTTGGAGAAGCAGGTTACTGTCAATCCCTATACATTTATGATTATATATATATATATATATAAATTTAAAGAATGGAGTAAACGAATGTTAAAACTGCATACTTTTATTTCGACATATGTTTCGAAGAATTACAATTTATGCGATCCATAGGAATCGGCAATGTTAAAAATGTAAACTTCTCCTCAGGGAAATGTATTGGAACCAGCTTAAACGTAAGACATTATAACCGAGTATGAGAACTATAGTTGGATAAGGTTATAACGTAATTCATTTGAAAAAACCGTTGCTACCCTGGTATCTATTAACCCATTTATTTTATCCGAATTATTTTTAATAGGAGAAAATAAATACATATAATTATATATATATATATATATATATATATATACATATATATATATATATATGTATATATATATATATATATATATATATATATATATAAATACATACATATTTATGAATGTATATACGTACATATGTATATATATATATATAACCATCTCCTCACACCATCTACGATGGAGGGATATAATAAATATTCTGGAAATAGCTATAATACCTTCTATTTATAAATGTTCTATAATGTACGCACCCTTGCTTTTTTTATCTCGTTACGAAAAATAAATCCTTATATATATATATATATATATATATATATATATATATATATATACATATATGAAAGAAGGTTTGAAAATGCACTTATTTTAAAGATATTTATTTACTTAACCGGTTTCACTTTTTTAGAAAAAGTTTATCAAAAGTCTTTGAGAATAATAAACAGTTTGAATATTAAAATGCATATATACATTCTTTGATGATAATAAGAGGAATATATTTAAAGTATAAAGCTTTGTATGAACTTTGTAGTGTTACATACTGATTATCACACATTCTCTGATAATAAGATGAAAATGTTTAAAACAGTGTAAGTATGAAAAGACATACTTACACTGTTTTAAACATTTTCATCTTATTATCAGAGAATGTGTGATAATCAGTATGTAACACTACAAAGTTCATACAAAGCTTTATACTTTAAAAATATTCCTCTTATTATCATCAAAGAATGTATATATGCATTTTAATTTTCAAACTGTTTTTTAACATTTTTTATTATTCTCAAAGACTTTTGATAATCTTTTTCTAAAAATGTGAAACCGGTTAAGTAAATAAATATCTTTAAAATAAGTGCATTTTCAAACCTTCTTTCATATACATTTCCACTCGTACGGTATTCCACAACTTTACTTTATTAGAGAGACAAAAACCTGGCAATCTTATATCTACTTTTCCAGTGGTGGATGTTACTGTTGCTTTTATCGTGCAGTTACTGTTAATACTTCATTTAGAGAATTAACATTGCTTGTTTTCACCTTTTCGATATCAGTGAAGAATTTCACTGGAAAAGTAGATATAAGATTGCCAGGTTTTTGTCTCTCTCACCAAGGTCAGTAGCTATCGAACGCCGACGAAGGGAAATAACACTGAAATCCGGATCCGTTCATGCTGCAGATCGTGGTGAGAGGGATAGCTTCCCTTGGCAAACAGGACACAGTCGTGTGTCGATAAGCCAGCTGGAGGAGATGTCCTCCTGGGGCTAAAAGCAACAGTAACATCCACCCCTAGGGGTCAGCCACACTTAAGTGGCAATATACTACACTTTATATATATATATATATATATATATATATATATATATATATATATATATATATATATATATATATATATATATATATATATATATATATATTTTTGTGAATGTAGATATATATATATATATATATATATATATATATATATATATATATATGTATATATATGGCTTGATGTGTGTATATGTGTAATGTGTGTGTGTATGTATATATAAACAGAAAGATAAACACTATGTATATCTATATACCTACTTGCATACAAACATACATATATGTGTGTACGTATAAATGTGTGTGCATGTCACCACGTACATACATTTGCTTGTTGGTTTGTATTTGTATATGTGTATGATTGTGATCGGCTGCGTATACCTCTGTGTTTCCATGCATGTATAATGCTTTAA
>NC_142929.1:142244662-142274662 GCF_046866305.1 Octopus bimaculoides
TACCCTACGAGCTGTATTGTCAAATGCCAGACTTGTTTGGCGACCTCTTGGCATCAGTCTACTGCAACTGGCAACAAAACGGGAGAATTCCCGGTTTCGTGAGCCGAGGTGCAGTGACATTGCTGAAGAAAGACCCAAACAAGGGGAATTTTATAGATAATTTCAGGCCCATCACTCTGCTCAACGCAGACTTGAAAATTTTGGCCAAAGTAATAGCCGAGAGGTTGGCGCTTGTCATCGATAAACTGGTCGACAGGGCGCAAACATGCGCCGTGCCGGGCAGAAGTATCCATGACAACCTCCACCTCATGCGCTACATCATGGACAGGGTAGTTAAGGATCCTGGCATGGGTGGGGCGCTGATCAATTTAGATCAATCCAAAGCCTTCGATAGGGTCGACCATCGATACCTAGCGGCCGTCCTCAGGGCAGCTGGCTTTGGTCCCGTCTTCCGCGGTTGGATCGCTGCCTTGTACAGCGGCATCCGATCGGTAATACGGGTAAACGGTCACCTGTCAAAACCGTTCGACATCACGCGTTCGGTCCGTCAGGGATGTCCCTTGTCGGCGCTTCTGTATGTATTGACGATTGAACCACTACTGCGGAAGCTGGCGACACTGAGGGGTATCCCACGAGAGCTGGGTTGCGGGACGAGCGTGTCTGCATATGCGGACGATGTCACCGTCATAGTGTCGAGCGAAAGGCACGTCGAGATGCTAGGCGAGACACTTAAAGAATACGAAACGGTGACAGGAGCAAAAATTAACCCGGAAAAGTCAGTGGGTTTGTTACTCGGCACCTGGAGAAGCAAGCCCATACCGTCCAACAGTGACTCCGTAGTGGGACGCTGGACGGACGGACCGGTTAAACTGCTCGGGGTCTGGTTCAGTCCGGACCTCCAAATGGATAAGAACTGGGACGAGATCACCAGTAGAGTGATCAAACTCAGCCAAACATGGGCTGAGAGAAAGTTATCTCTAAAAGGCCGGGCGGAGGTGGCTAATGTGTATATCGCATCAGTCATCGATTACCGCCTGACCGTCGTGCCTTGTCCCGATGCCACCATCACGAAACTAGAACGCATACTTTTCCGCTTTCTGTGGAAGGGTGGCGTTCCGATGGTGAGGCGATCCATTTGCTGTCAACAACCGTTACGTGGAGGACTGGGGATGCCGTGGTTAATGATGCGCAGACATGCGCTGAGACTGCGGCATCTCTGGAACTTCATTGACGACGGTGAACAGGTGTGGGCGCCGTTTGTGAGGCACGCCTTCCCGCAGCTCGTCTCACTCACCGAACTGCAAACATGGATCAGGAAGAGACCGAAACTGGGCGAATGGCACCGCGAGTGTCGCCAAGCTCTACAACAGCTCTGCCGTCCGGGATCAAACTTGTGCAACTTCCAAACGACCAATGCGTTCTATAGAGGACTAGTGGAGGGGAGGTCTGACGACACTCTCGGGGCAAACCTGGGTGTCGACGAGAAATTCTTAACCCGCCTTTTCAAGACGACGTTCGGGCCGGGGCCTATGGATAATTTCCAGAGATCCCTGGCTTGGCAATGCTATCGAGACGCACTACCAGTTCGAGAGAAGATCTACAGACACGGTTCGAAAACCACCGGACCGACCTGCCCGAGATGCGGTCAGAGCGACGAAACCGTTCTGCACGCACTCGTGCAGTGTCCAGATATTTCAGAGCTGTGGACCTTCGTCGAACGGCTGTTGTCGCGTGTGGGACGAGCCCACTTATCAGCCGAGTCTATCGTGAATATTGTTCCGCCACCTTCCTTTAAACGGGAAGGAAAAACGGTTTTTGTAACACTGATAGCTATGGCAAAAGAATGCGTGTGGTGGACGCGTTTGAAAGGTCTACAAACAAACACTTTCCTCTCTGGTCAGTCCCTCGTCAACTTTTTCAAGTACCACTTGAAAAGGAGGATGAGGATAGAGAGGAAAGTGTTGTCGAATGAAAGTTTCAATAAAAAATGGGTAAATGTGGCAAGAATGGTAAGAATGAAAGACGACACCATTTTAAGCATAGACTTGTAACAAAAAGAGACAAAAAGAGAGAAGGTACTTACTTTCATGTACCTTTAAAAAAAAAAAGCCTGAGGTGACCGTGGTCTTTTCCGTAGGCTTTTCTCTCCACGGATAAACCTAATCTGTTCCCCGTTTTTTTACATCGACTGTGATACACGATCCCTATTGATCGCCCCCCCCACGTTTTTTTTTTTTTTTTTTTTTTTTTCTTCCCGCGATCCCTTTTGATCCAAATTATCCCCCCCCCCCACAAAAAAAGCTCTACTTTGTAATTTGTCCATTTTCTGTATTTAGCCCTGTGTGGCTATAATAAAAAGATATCTATCTATCTATCTATCTATCTATCTATCTATCTATCTATCTATCTATCTATCTATCTGTCTATCTATCTATCTACCTATCTAGCTGCCTGTCTTTCTGTCTCTCTATCTATTTATGCATGTATGCGTGTGTGAAAAAAATTGAGTAGGTGTGCTTGTGTGTGTTTGTGTGTGAGTTCGTGCGTGTGTGTTTGTGTGTGTGTGTGTGCGCGCGTGTGTAAGTATGCACGCGGGTGCGTATGCGTGTAATTCATCTTCGGGATTGGTTTTCGAAGTACATATAAAGTTATACATAATAATTGTATATATTGGATTGAGAAGACCTTTTTGGACAGAAAGAATCAAAGGGACATGGATTCTAATCCCATAGAACTTGCTTCACATACATACACTTACATATGTAATATATATATATATATATATATATATATATATATATATATATATAGGCGTGGTGTCGAGGTTCAGCGTCTTGTTGGTTAAGTGTTTTCTACAATAGCCTCCGGCCGACCACTATCATGTGAATGGATTTGGTAGATGGAAACTGAACGAAGCTCGTCGTATATATACACACGCACACACACACACACACACATATATATATATATATATATATATACATTGTGTATGTGTGTGTGTTATTTTTATCACCCCACCATCGCTTAACAACCTATGTTGGATTGTTCACGTCCCCATAATTTAGCAATTCAGCAAAAGTTATCGATAGAACAAGTCCAGGGGTCGATGTCTTCGACTAAAATCGGCAGAGGAATAGAAGAATATATATATATATATATATATATATATATATATATATATATATATATATATATATATATATATATATATATATATACATATATATATGAAACGTTTATGTCGTGAAAAACCACTCCCATGATTTTTAATACAGAATTCTTTTGACCGAACACTAATAATATCACTTGAATGCTATACTGATGATAACATGATCAATTTTGATGCCATGTCTCAGACGCGAAACCAACAAACCTTACCCATAACACTGTGTCACTCATTATGCCATTCCATTCTACCCTTATTTGTGCATTTCTCATACTTTTCTGCACAATTTCTGACTGTCATTGCCTGAAACGTCTTCACAATGGTCTTTACTGATCCATCGAATGCCATTGCACAAATGCTTTCTTCTTCAATTTGATCGAAATCTTGTGACATGTCTGGCTTATCTATCTATCTATCTATCTATCTATCTATCTATCTATCTATCTATCTATCTATCTATCTATCTATCTATCTATCTCTTCTCACGGACGTGCTGTCACATCGGCTGCGAAGGTAAACGTTTATTTGACCTTTTACTGTCCACATTTTGTTGGAATTTTTAAATAATTTTGTTGCGAAGCACCTAGGCTTCATTTGTGTGTATTTTCAAGGGCAGGAATTGACCCCCAGGGGCAGTTTCAGCCCTAGCAAAATACAAAAATTTCCTTCTTGACATTTGAAAAATGTCGAGAAACATAATTTTGGAACGCTTGTCTTGTTCTTTTGACAAGCATTTCCCGAGGCTTCAGATGCCAGAAGAGAAAAAAGAACAGAATAGCGCGTGCTCATGCAGTGACACGAACGCAGTTGCTATAAACGTCACAAAGACTGTGAGTACAGCTACTAACAGCCCTCTCACCACCACCACCACCACCACCACCACCAACACCAACAACAAAAACAAAACTGTAACCAAGGTTACAAAACCATGCGTGAAAACCGTCACAAATGTCTCTGACGTAAGCACCACTGCTGCTGACGCCATCATCACCACCACCAACGACAACAACAACAACAACAACAACAACAGCAACAACGACAACAACAACAACAACAGCAACAACAAGGAAGTAAAGTTATCGGCCGTCAGCAATGACACCATCACCTGTTCAACAAACTCTGCTGCCACTACCACCACCTTTGAACCAGGCAGTACATACACCAACATAAACAAAAATATCCAGAAGAACATGTCCGCCAGCACAACAAAAACAAATTTCGCAAATGCTCTAAAGGAAAAAAGAACAACAGTGACATTCACACAAAAACAAATAAAAGACACAAAATCCCTTCTTACGAAAGAAGGAGATGATGTCAGAATTAACATCCCAAAAGATATTATAGAAATGAAAAACAAAAAGTGCATCATTTATAAACTGGTAAACACAAAAACCAGACGTGTAGAAAATGTTAGCACAGATAAAATTGAAGTTTGTCTTAGAAAAATTTGGCCTTATCAGAATCATGTCACCTGGGGAAGGAAATTTGGAACGGTGCAAGTAAGGTTTCTGGATGAACATTTAGCTAAACAATTTTCGACACTCTCTCTCCGCACAGATGACTTGGTAATGATACCGAGTTATCTAGGACAGAGAGTGACCAAAGTTATGATAAAAAATGTGCCATCGGAGGTGGACACCCAATGGCTGATATCGGCCGTGTGCCTGGAAATGGAGGAGGCAAATATTTTGGAGATTACGGTCGGAGAGGAAAAGAACTGGGGAGGGAAAAATCTGGAAATCCTTCTCCACATCACGGAGGAGGCTTCACAGAAAATTCCTCCAAACATTAGATTGGCAGAGGACCACAAGCTGTATGTGGTGGTAGAGGGCAGGCGACCTCGCTGTTACCTATGCAACAGCGAAGCACATCTGAAAAAGGACTGCCCTCTGGCCGCTAAACAAAAACAACAACAACAACAACAACAACAACAACAACAGAAGCAACTACCAAATACCCCCAACAGAAAAACCTTACTACCAACACCACCAGCAACGCAAAAAACAACAACAGAAATATCAGCAATAACCACAACAGAAAAGACAACAGAAACTGCAAAAACAGAAGAAAAAAAAGAAAATTCCAAGACTGCCTCTCCCTCCCCCATATCACATACACCACACACAAATAACAATCAGCCAACATCAATAAAAACAGCAACACAAACATTCACAGAAACACACACAGACGCACAAAATTTGCCGTTACCTCTTTCTGACTCCTCAGATCTCCCATCATCCGATGAAGAGAGTGGGGAGGAGTGGAAAATAGCTACGAAAGGAAAGAGGAAGCGCAGTAAGAAGAAAACAAAACAAAATGCAAACACAAACAAAGCAGGGAGATTCACATCTCCCGAAAATACTACTAACACCAATAGTAATATAAAAAAAACAATGCTAACAGCAATAGACAGTACAAACACAGAGTTGATGAATTACATCAACTCTAAAACAAACATCACAAATAACGTTATCAAAACCAACAACCACCCACGTACAACACCGCCAAAACACATTAAAATTATTCATGTAACACCAGCATTACACAACACAATAAAATCCCTCTACCCCAACTCGGTAGGGGGATTCCAGAAATATTTGTGCAAGAAATTGTACAATAGCCTCCTTGGTGAAAAATCCAAGGAGGAAACAAAACTTTCTAACGGCAAGTAACACTCTGTTCTTTTGTTTTGTGCTTTAAAGCACACGTATAAATAGAATCATGGTGAAGATTGGTTGTGTGAATGTGCGTGGCTTAGGGTCCCCTTGGAAACAAGGGTACCTCTTAAATGACATCAAGTCACACAATTTGGATATCATAGCCATTAGTGAGACCAGACTCCATGAACCGCGGGCCCTAAAGTCCATGTTTGGCGGACAGTTTAACATTTATTTTTCTCCCTGTCTGCCGAGGATGGGCGGTAGTGGCACGGCGGTTCTTTTTCGCAAGAGTCTGGATCTCCAAGTAAAGACGATATTTACGGACCCGGAGGGTAGACTGGTTGTCCTAGATGTGGACGGCAGCGATGGAGGCGCTTTTCGGTTGCTGGCAGTTTATGTGCCTCCTTTAACAGGTCGGTCAGATTTCTTTCGACGTCTAGAAGTATTCCTGGGAACGTCTCGTCCCTTACTTTTAGTGGGGGATTGGAATGCTACCTTGGACACGCATCTAGACTACGTGGGGAGTGACAAAAGTAGAAGGGGATGCAAAGGCCTCATAGACCTGCTCAGACGCTTCCAGTTGTCTGACAGGTACCGACTCGACCACCCAAATGTGCCAACGTGGACTTGGAGCAACCGCATTGGGTCGTCGAGATCGTATCTAGATAGGATAGTGTGTAGGACAAGAGATAGAGATAGTTTAGGATGTCCACAGTTCCACATAGTCAGCTACACGGATCACAAACTTGTGACGTGTACGCTAGACTTAGATAAGGCACATAGGCAGGGTCCCGGTTACTGGAAACTAAACGCGTCTTTCCCGTCGAGACAGGTTTTCAGAGACCGGATTAGCACGTTAGTAAAGAGGGCTTTGACGGGAGCCATCGTCAACAACAAATGGTGGTTTGCCCTCAAGAGAGCAGTGAGGGCGGAAGCAATAAGGTATAGCAGGGCACTAGCTGTAGAGAGGAACAGAGAAGAGGGGGAGCTAGTGATAAAGTTAGAAGAGGCATTGCGAAGTGGCATCGCATCCGACGTTTTAGCGGCGAGGTTGGCCCTCGACCAACACTTCAATGCTAAACACGAAGGGTGTGCTGTCAGGGCAAGGATGCGTGCTCTGAGGAATGAAGGTGTTGGAGCCGCACGAGAGGCCCGGGTGGCGGAGGCGCAGCGGGGTAACAGAGCCACCATCCGGTCTCTGGTAGACGAACAGGGGCGCGAATTGCTCGAGCCGAGCAAGATGTGCGAGGCGTTTCAGCGGCATTTTGCCCGACTGTTCGGGAGGAGTGGCGAGCGAGAAGGCAGGGTGGATTTTAGTGCCTACCTGCACAGCTTGCCACGACTCTCGGCAAGAGAGGCGGAGTGCTGCGAAGGGGTCATCACGGCGGAGGAGGTGAGGGACGCGATGGCGGGTTGCTCGACGGACAAATCTCCGGGTTTGGATGGTCTGCCCTACGAGCTTTACAACTGTATGCCAGACTTGTTTGGAGAAGTCTTGGCGGTCGTGTACTGCAACTGGCAGCAGAACGGGAGCATTCCCGGTTTTGTGAGCCGAGGAGCGGTAACGCTGCTGAAGAAAGATCCAAACAAGGGGGACGTCATAGATAACTTTAGGCCCATCACTCTGCTCAATGCAGACATGAAAATTTTGGCCAAGGTGTTAGCCAAGCGGTTGGCGCTTGTCATCGAGAAACTGGTCGGCACGGAGCAGACGTGCGCCGTGCCGGGCCGGAGCATCCATGACAACCTCCATCTGATGCGCTACATCATAGAGAGGGTAGTTAAGGAACCTGGCATGGGTGGGGCCCTGATCAATTTGGATCAATCGAAAGCTTTCGATAGGGTAGACCATCGATACTTGGAGGCCGTCCTCGAAGCGGCCGGCTTCGGTCCCGTTTTCCGCGGCTGGATGGCTGCCTTGTACACAGGCATCCGTTCGGTTGTTCGCGTCAATGGACGTCTATCGGGACCCTTCGACATTGCACGTTCGGTTCGTCAGGGATGCCCCCTGTCGCCGCTCCTGTACGTATTGACTCTCGAGCCACTACTGCGGAAGCTGGCGACGCTGAGGGGCATCCCGCGAGAACTGGGGTGCGGGACGAGCGTGTCGGCATACGCGGACGACGTCACCGTCATAGCGTCTAGCCACGAGCACATCGAGCTTGTCGGCGAGACGCTGAAAGACTACGAAGCGGTGACGGGAGCGAAAATCAACCGGGATAAGTCGGTGGGTTTGCTGCTCGGCACCTGGAGAAGCAAGCCCATACCGTCCGGCAGCGCCTCAGTAGTGGGACGCTGGACGGACGGTCCGGTCAAGTTGCTCGGAGTCTGGTTCGGTCCGGACCTGCAAACGGAGAAGAACTGGGACGAGATAACGAGTAGGGTGGCCACTCTCTGCCGGCAATGGTCCGAGAGGAAGCTGTCCCTAAAAGGTCGGGCGGAGGTGGCGAACGCGTACATCGCGTCCGTCATCGAATACCGCCTGACCGTCGTGCCTTGTCCCGATCGCGCCATCACCGAAATGCAGCGCATCCTCTTCCGCTTTTTGTGGAAAGGAAGCGTTCCGATGGTGAGGCGATCCGTTTGTTGCCAACACCCGCTGAAAGGAGGGCTGGGCATGCCGTGGTTGATGATGCGCAGACATGCGCTGAGACTGCGACATCTCCGGCTCTACGTAGACGACGGTGAGCAGGTGTGGTCGCCGTTTGTGCGACGCGCTTTCCCGCAGCTCGTCTCCATGACCGAGCTGCAGTCGTGGATCAAAAAGAGGCCGAGGAATGGCGAATGGCACCGTGAGTGTCGCGTTGCTCTGCAACAACTTTGCCGTCCCGGGTCGACCTTGAGCGGCTGCATCACAACGAAGTCATTCTATAGGGGATTAGTGGAGGGCAGGTACGACGACGATCTCGGGGCGAACCTGGGCGTCGACGAGGAATACCTGACCCGCCTGTTCAGGACGACTTTCGGGCCGGGACCTATGGACAACTTCCAGAGATCCCTGGCCTGGCAGTGTTACCGAGAGGCGCTACCCGTTCGGGATAAGCTCTATAGACACGGCTCGCGAAATGTGGGGCCGACCTGCCCGAGATGCGGTCAGAGCGATGAAACCGTTCTGCACGCACTCGTGCAGTGTCCAACCATTTCGGAGCTGTGGGCTTATGTCGAACGACTGCTGTCGCGTGTGGGACGAGTCGGTTTATCAACCGAGTCTATCGTCAATATCGTCACGCCTCCTTCCTTTAAACGGGAAGGAAGAGCTGTATTTATCGTACTTGTGGCTATGGCCAAAGAATGCATCTGGTGGACGCGTCTGAAAGGATTAGAGACAAATACTTTCCTCTCTGGTCAATCTCTCATCAACTTTTTCAAGTATCACTTGAAAAGGAAGGTGAGAGTAGAGAGGCAAGTGTTGTCTAGCAAATGTTTCGAAAAAAGATGGATACATGTAGCAAGAATGGCACGTATAAATGACGAAGCCACCTTGACCATGATTCTATAAAACGTTTTAAAATTTTGTAAACAGAGAAATTTTATTTAACAAACTGTGACGCTAAAGACCGAGGTTACCGTGGTCTTTTCGTAGGTTTTTCTTTCCACGGATAACCTCCCCATTTATTGGGAATTTTTTATATTTTTCGTATTTTTTGTAAATACCCCAAACGTTTTGCGATGTTTTTTTTTTTTTTTTTTTTTTTTTTTTCATCGTTGTCCCCACTTTTGTTTTTTTTTTCTGCTTTGTTTTCGACCCCCTCGAAAAGAAAAACTCTACATTTGTATTTTGTCCCCTCTGTGTTGAGCCCTGTGTGGCTAATAAAGAAACCTATCTATCTATCTATCTATCTATCTATCTCTTCTCACGGACGTGCTGTCACATCGGCTGCGAAGGTAAACGTTTATTTGACCATTTACTGTCCACATTTTGTTGGAATTTTTAAATAATTTTGTTGCGAAGCACCTAGGCTTCATTTGTGTGTATTTTCAAGGGCAGGAATTGACCCCCAGGGGCAGTTTCGGCCCTAGCAAAATACAAAAATTTCCTTCTTGACATTTGAAAAATGTCGAGAAACATAATTTTGGAACGCTTGTCTTGTTCTTTTGACAAGCATTTCCCGAGGCTTCAGATGCCAGAAGAGAAAAAAGAACAGAATAGCGCGTGCTCATGCAGTGACAGGAACGCAGTTGCTATAAACGTCACAAAGACTGTGAGTACAGCTACTAACAGCCCTCTCACCACCACCACCACCACCACCACCACCAACACCAACAACAAAAACAAAACTGTAACCAAGGTTACAAAACCATGCGTGAAAACCGTCACAGATGTCTCTGACGTAAGCACCACTGCTGCTGACGCCATCATCACCACCACCAACG
Organism: Octopus bimaculoides; assembly: GCF_046866305.1. Classification (NCBI taxonomy): domain Eukaryota; kingdom Metazoa; phylum Mollusca; class Cephalopoda; order Octopoda; family Octopodidae; genus Octopus; species Octopus bimaculoides. Next base: position 142,254,863 of record NC_142929.1, read on the forward strand.
ACAACAACAACAACAACAACAACAGCAACAACGACAACAACAACAACAACAGCAACAACAAGGAAGTAAAGTTATCGGCCGTCAGCAATGACACCATCACCTGTTCAACAAACTCTGCTGCCACTACCACCACCTTTGAACCAGGCAGTACATACACCAACATAAACAAAAATATCCAGAAGAACATGTCCGCCAGCACAACAAAAACAAATTTCGCAAATGCTCTAAAGGAAAAAAGAACAACAGTGACATTCACACAAAAACAAATAAAAGACACAAAATCCCTTCTTACGAAAGAAGGAGATGATGTCAGAATAAACATCCCAAAAGATATTATAGAAATGAAAAACAAAAAGTGCATCATTTATAAACTGGTAAACACAAAAACCAGACGTGTAGAAAATGTTAGCACAGATAAAATTGAAGTTTGTCTTAGAAAAATTTGGCCTTATCAGAATCATGTCACCTGGGGAAGGAAATTTGGAACGGTGCAAGTAAGGTTTCTGGATGAAAATTTAGCTAAACAATTTTCGACACTCTCTCTCCGCACAGATGACTTGGTAATGATACCGAGTTATCTAGGACAGAGAGTGACCAAAGTTATGATAAAAAATGTGCCATCGGAGGTGGACACCCAATGGCTGATATCGGCCGTGTGCCTGGAAATGGAGGAGGCAAATATTTTGGAGATTACGGTCGGAGAGGAAAAGAACTGGGGAGGGAAAAATCTGGAAATCCTTCTCCACATCACGGAGGAGGCTTCACAGAAAATTCCTCCAAACATTAGATTGGCAGAGGACCACAAGCTGTATGTGGTGGTAGAGGGCAGGCGACCTCGCTGTTACCTATGCAACAGCGAAGCACATCTGAAAAAGGACTGCCCTCTGGCCGCTAAACAAAAACAACAACAACAACAACAACAACAACAACAACAACAACAACAGAAGCAACTACCAAATACCCCCAACAGAAAAACCTTACTACCAACACCACCAGCAACGCAAAAAACAACAACAGAAATATCAGCAATAACCACAACAGAAAAGACAACAGAAACTGCAAAAACAGAAGAAAAAAAAGAAAATTCCAAGACTGCCTCTCCCTCCCCCATATCACATACACCACCCATAAATAACAAGGAGCCAACATCAATAAAAACAGCAACACAAACATTCACAGAAACACACACAGACGCACAAAATTTGCCGTTACCTCTTTCTGACTCCTCAGATCTCCCATCATCCGATGAAGAGAGTGGGGAGGAGTAGAAAATAGCTACGAAAGGAAAGAGGAAGCGCAGTAAGAAGAAAACAAAACAAAATGCAAACACAAACAAAGCAGGGAGATTCACATCTCCCGAAAATACTACTAACACCAATAGTAATATAAAAAAAACAATGCTAACAGCAATAGACAGTACAAACACAGAGTTGATGAATTACATCAACTCTAAAGCAAACATCACAAATAACGATATCAAAACCAACAACCACCCACGTACAACACCGCCAAAACACATTAAAATTATTCATGTAACACCAGCATTACACAACACAATAAAATCCCTCTACCCCAACTCGGTAGGGGGATTCCAGAAATATTTGTGCAAGAAATTGTACAATAGCCTCCTTGGTGAAAAATCCAAGGAGGAAACAAAACTTTCTAACGGCAAGTAACACTCTGTTCTTTTGTTTTGTGCTTTAAAGCACACGTATAAATAGAATCATGGTGAAGATTGGTTGTGTGAATGTGCGTGGCTTAGGGTCCCCTTGGAAACAAGGGTACCTCTTAAATGACATCAAGTCACACAATTTGGATATCATAGCCATTAGTGAGACCAGACTCCATGAACCGCGGGCCCTAAAGTCCATGTTTGGCGGACAGTTTAACATTTATTTTTCTCCCTGTCTGCCGAGGATGGGCGGTAGTGGCACGGCGGTTCTTTTTCGCAAGAGTCTGGATCTCCAAGTAAAGACGATATTTACGGACCCGGAGGGTAGACAGGTTGTCCTGGATGTGGACGGCAGCGATGGAGGCGCTTTTCGGTTGCTGGCAGTTTATGTGCCTCCTTTAACAGGTCGGTCAGACTTCTTTCGACGTCTAGAAGTATTCCTGGGAACGTCTCGTCCCTTACTTTTAGTGGGGGATTGGAATGCTACCTTGGACACGCATCTAGACTACGTGGGGACTGACAAAACTAGAAGGGGATGCAAAGGCCTCATAGACCTGCTCAGACGCTTCCAGTTGTCTGACAGGTACCGACTCGACTACCCAAATGTGCCAACGTGGACTTGGAGCAACCGCATTGGGTCGTCGAGATCGTATCTAGATAGGATAGTGTGTAGGACAAGAGATAGAGATAGTTTAGGATGTCCACAGTTCCACATAGTCAGCTACACGGATCACAAACTTGTGACGTGTACGCTAGACATAGATAAGGCACATAGGCAGGGTCCCGGTTACTGGAAACTAAACGCGTCTTTCCCGTCGAGACAGGTTTTCAGAGACCGGATTAGCACGTTAGTAAAGAGGGCTTTGACGGGAGCCATCGTCAACAACAAATGGTGGTTTGCCCTCAAGAGAGCAGTGAGGGCGGAAGCAATAAGGTATAGCAGGGCACTAGCTGTAGAGAGGAACAGAGAAGAGGGGGAGCTAGTGATAAAGTTAGAAGAGGCATTGCGAAGTGGCATCGCATCCGACGTTTTAGCGGCGAGGTTGGCCCTCGACCAACACTTCAATGCTAAACACGAAGGGTGTGCTGTCAGGGCAAGGATGCGTGCTCTGAGGAATGAAGGTGTTGGAGCCGCACGAGAGGCCCGGGTGGCGGAGGCGCAGCGGGGTAACAGAGCCACCATCCGGTCTCTGGTAGACGAACAGGGGCGCGAATTGCTCGAGCCGAGCAAGATGTGCGAGGCGTTTCAGCGGCATTTTGCCCGACTGTTCGGGAGGAGTGGCGAGCGAGAAGGCAGGGTGGACTTTAGTGCCTACCTGCACAGCTTGCCACGACTCTCGGCAAGAGAGGCGGAGTGCTGCGAAGGGGTCATCACGGCGGAGGAGGTGAGGGACGCGATGGCGGGTTGCTCGACGGACAAATCTCCGGGTTTGGATGGTCTGCCCTACGAGCTTTACAACTGTATGCCAGACTTGTTTGGAGAAGTCTTGGCGGTCGTGTACTGCAACTGGCAGCAGAACGGGAGCATTCCCGGTTTTGTGAGCCGAGGAGCGGTAACGCTGCTGAAGAAAGATCCAAACAAGGGGGACGCCATAGATAACTTTAGGCCCATCACTCTGCTCAATGCAGACATGAAAATTTTGGCCAAGGTGTTAGCCAAGCGGTTGGCGCTTGTAATCGAGAAACTGGTCGGCACGGAGCAGACGTGCGCTGTGCCGGGCCGGAGCATCCATGACAACCTCCATCTGATGCGCTACATCATAGAGAGGGTAGTTAAGGAACCTGGCATGGGTGGGGCCCTGATCAATTTGGATCAATCGAAAGCTTTCGATAGGGTAGACCATCGATACTTGGAGGCCGTCCTCGAAGTGGCCGGCTTCGGTCCCGTTTTCCGCGGCTGGATGGCTGCCTTGTACACAGGCATCCGTTCGGTTGTTCGCGTCAATGGACGTCTATCGGGACCCTTCGACATTGCACGTTCGGTTCGTCAGGGATGCCCCCTGTCGCCGCTCCTGTACGTATTGACTCTCGAGCCACTACTGCGGAAGCTGGCGACGCTGAGGGGCATCCCGCGAGAACTGGGGTGCGGGACGAGCGTGTCGGCATACGCGGACGACGTCACCGTCATAGCGTCTAGCCACGAGCACATCGAGCTTGTCGGCGAGACGCTGAAAGACTACGAAGCGGTGACGGGAGCGAAAATCAACCGGGATAAGTCGGTGGGTTTGCTGCTCGGCACCTGGAGAAGCAAGCCCATACCGTCCGGCAGCGCCTCAGTAGTGGGACGCTGGACGGACGGTCCGGTCAAGTTGCTCGGAGTCTGGTTCGGTCCGGACCTGCAAACGGAGAAGAACTGGGACGAGATAACGAGTAGGGTGGCCACTCTCTGCCGGCAATGGTCCGAGAGGAAGCTGTCCCTAAAAGGTCGGGCGGAGGTGGCGAACGCGTACATCGCGTCCGTCATCGAATACCGCCTGACCGTCGTGCCTTGTCCCGATCGCGCCATCACCGAAATGCAGCGCATCCTCTTCCGCTTTTTGTGGAAAGGAAGCGTTCCGATGGTGAGGCGATCCGTTTGTTGCCAACACCCGCTGAAAGGAGGGCTGGGCATGCCGTGGTTGATGATGCGCAGACATGCGCTGAGACTGCGACATCTCCGGCTCTACGTAGACGACGGTGAGCAGGTGTGGTCGCCGTTTGTGCGACGCGCTTTCCCGCAGCTCGTCTCCATGACCGAGCTGCAGTCGTGGATCAAAAAGAGGCCGAGGAATGGCGAATGGCACCGTGAGTGTCGCGTTGCTCTGCAACAACTTTGCCGTCCCGGGTCGACCTTGAGCGGCTGCATCACAACGAAGTCATTCTATAGGGGATTAGTGGAGGGCAGGTACGACGACGATCTCGGGGCGAACCTGGGCGTCGACGAGGAATACCTGACCCGCCTGTTCAGGACGACTTTCGGGCCGGGACCTATGGACAACTTCCAGAGATCCCTGGCCTGGCAGTGTTACCGAGAGGCGCTACCCGTTCGGGATAAGCTCTATAGACACGGCTCGCGAAATGCGGGGCCGACCTGCCCGAGATGCGGTCAGAGCGATGAAACCGTTCTGCACGCACTCGTGCAGTGTCCAACCATTTCGGAGCTGTGGGCTTATGTCGAACGACTGCTGTCGCGTGTGGGACGAGTCGGTTTATCAACCGAGTCTATCGTCAATATCGTCACGCCTCCTTCCTTTAAACGGGAAGGAAGAGCTGTATTTATCGTACTTGTGGCTATGGCCAAAGAATGCATCTGGTGGACGCGTCTGAAAGGATTAGAGACAAATACTTTCCTCTCTGGTCAATCTCTCATCAACTTTTTCAAGTATCACTTGAAAAGGAAGGTGAGAGTAGAGAGGCAAGTGTTGTCTAGCAAATGTTTCGAAAAAAGATGGATACATGTAGCAAGAATGGCACGTATAAATGACGAAGCCACCTTGACCATGATTCTATAAAACGTTTTAAAATTTTGTAAACAAAGAAATTTTAATTAACAAACTGTGACGCTAAAGACCGAGGTTACCGTGGTCTTTTCGTAGGTTTTTCGTTCCACGGATAACCTCCCCATTTATTGGGAATTTTTTGTATTATTTCGTATTTTTTGTAAATACCCCAAACGTTTTGCGAAGTTTTTTTTTTTTTTTTTTTTTTTTTTCATCGTTGTCCCCACTTTTGTTTTTTTTTCTGCTTTGTTTTCGACCCCCTCGAAAAGAAAAACTCTACATTTGTATTTTGTCCCCTTTGTGTTGAGCCCTGTGTGGCTAATAAAGAAACCTATCTATCTATCTATCTATCTATCTATCTATCTATCTATCTATCTATCTACTTGTGTTTGTGTCTGCTTATCTCTCTCACTCACTCACTCTCTCTCTCTCTCTCTCTCTCTCTCTCTCTCTCTCTCAATCCATACACGCATAAATTATCTTCATCGTTATCATAAATTGTGTCCCTAATACACGTTTGCATAAGGTGAGGGAGGGAATCTTACTCCAGTGTCTCCTTTGGAAGACGCTCTACGGCTAAATGTCTCTTCCTAACGCCAACCACTTTATAGTACATACTGGCTGGTCCCAACTCAGCAGACCCTGGAAGTGGGATGCTGCAATAGTATGTTAGATGGTGATCAATTTACGATGGAAGAGGGTGTAGAGTAGGTTGTCGTTGCAGTGGAGCTACATATCTACCTCGCAGAGAGAGAGAGAGAGAGAGGGAGAGAGAGAGAGAGAGAGAGAGAGAGAGAGAGAGAGAGAGAGAATGAGTCAGAGTTATCACCAAGGAGATAAACAATGGTAATGTGATATCCAGACGGAGCCTTAGGTAGCAAGGGTTGTAGTGAGTAGGGTTAATGATGGAAGAAAGTCTGCATAAGGGAAGAGTTAGAGGAAGTGAAAAGACAAACACGTATATTTATATATTATGCTTATATGAATTATTTTAACGTGCCTACAGGTGTACTTGTTTGGCTTTATGATAAAGTTTCTTGTTTATCATTACATGTTATCGAATTTACTCGTTTGCTGGATTTAATTACACCAATTTAGGAAATTTAAAATTCCGGGATTTTAACCAATCTTTCTCCAAGTGATCACAGGCTTTCATCACGAGCTTCAGTCAGTGGCTTTGATCACGAGCTTCGATCACTGGCTTTGGAATGTTAAAAACATATCTATGTTCATTATCACAAGTCTAATGACAGAAACATTATTGTTATTTTCCCTGACATTCGATTCATATGAATAAAATGATTTTGCGCAATAGTTGAAATGGAAGTCAGCATATATGCTCACGGTTGTACCTTCGAAATAAGTCTCCTCCATCAGAATTATGTATAATCTGTAATTATCGGAAAGGAATACGCTGTTGTTTAGAAGTGTGTATTTAAACCAAGAAAGATTTGAACTATTATAAGATTACAGGTTATGGGGAAATCCGATGAATCCGTAAACAATGCCTAATGAAGTAGCGGGTTGTCAACTTATTCATGAATGAATAATTGTTTAAAGCAAAATAATTTATCATTTGTATATGTACAAATGAAACTGGATGGAGGAATAAACACCGACATCGTTCGTTCTCTCGTTTGTTTACAATGTATGAGAGTAATGCATCATTTCTGTTTATATTCATGAACCCGTGTGCGAAAATAAGTGTGAAATACTTTTGCAAATGTTGCTGCTAAACAGATAATATATCTTACAATACCAAACTTTCCATATAACACAACCCACACCAGATCAATGGAAAGAGTTCCATTATCAAACAATATTCTATTGTTAAATTAATTACGATTAGAATAACTGTTAAATATAAGATACTGAAATTGTATGTTATATTTAATGCATATAGCATTAACATTTAAAGTAATATATTTATAAGTAGTTTAGACGACAAACGAAGAAAAAGTAGGAATAGTTCCATCTTCCAGAAAAATACGTAAGACAATTACGCATTTATTCCATTTATTTTCAACTTCATTTGCGTAAGATATTCACCAAGAAGAGAAATTAAGATTCATATTTAATGAAGAAATTAAAATAAATTATATATTTCAGACGTAGAAACATGTAAATCTGTAGACATTGAATGAGGCTCTGACGTCATTCCTATTAACTCAGCGAAATGTGAACGAGTTTTCTAAACAAAATGGACATTACAAGACTATTTAATAGTAGATATATTTTGTATGAAAACAATATTTGTCCAAAACTAATATTAATTATTCTACTTCATTATTTAAACTATAACATTAATTATACACACTTAGTACTGTTCTTTACACGGTCACGTGTTCAGAGTACTGGATTGAAATGAATTTCCTTTTTCTCTCACTTTTACCATTTTAACTTACACTAAAATAAATTTAGCGTTTTATGCATAAAATATTATTGATACAACATTAATCTGAAATGTATTCCAATTTTGTTATGTTATATTGCTCAAGTTTAGAAAGATTTACGTATATTGTGTCTTATATCGTATATGTTCATAATATAATCTTAAGATTCTTTTCTACTCTACACACAAGGCACAAGGCCCGAAATTTTAGGGGAGGGAGCCAGTCGATCAGATCGACCCCACTATTCAACTGGTACTTAAGATTACAATGAAATTTTTCTTATTCTATTTCTATGGTCAACGCATAAGAGACGCAATGATTCATGAGGGAAAGATTTGATCAGTTACCGTAGTCGCAATATAAACCTACTTCTTCTTAATTAAACGACATCTTTGATGTTGTAAACGTACAGGTTGTAAATCGTGAGACAAGTAATGAGTGTAAAAGATGTTAGGGACCTGATATTCTAGGTAGGCTGTAACAAGTATATCCACTACAGCAAGGAACGATAGTTTTATAAAGAGAAATAGGCAAACAGGAGACATAGCTCGTTTTGGAGTGAGGAATTAGATGTCATATGAAGTGAAGCTAGACGAGACTGGTAATATAGAATTTCTATCCAGCGGAGTTTATGGTATGTTACTCTTTTAGGTGTTTTGTACAATGTTTGGGAATTTCTTCTGGAACGGATAATTTATAAATATATATATATATATATATAAATATATATATATATATATATATATATATATATATATATATATATATATATATATATATATATATATATATATATATATATATATATATATATATATATATATATATATATATATATATATATATATATATATATATATATATATATATATATATATATATATATATATATATATATATATATATACATATATATATATTTATATACATATATACATATATATATATATATATATATATATATATATATATATATACATATACACATATATATATATATGTGTGTGTGTGTATGTATGTGTGTGTATGTGTGTGTGTGAATGTGTGTGTTTAGTGCCATGGGATATATACATGTACAATCGGGCTGTGCCTTAATGGTCCTAATGGCAGCCATTTATTGGTACATGAGATATATATAAAAAATAAGAGAAAATGATGGACGTTCATAGGTTATGAAACCGGTTAATATAGCTTGCTTGTATGTTTTACACGGCATGGGTAAGCGTGGGTTGTAGACGTACATTATTTATTTCTATCATAAAAGAATGGATTGTACATTTGTATAGTTATATGTGGTTAATTTATAAAATTCTTACTGCTTAGAAATTAACTACATGTGCATAAATTGTGTGGATTTAAAGAACATTCTGTCGGTTACATGCAAATAATAATCCTCTGTGAATGTTGTGTAGTTCCGTCCAAGATTATCACTCATATAAATACGTACCATTTGAGAAACAGTAATAAGTTGCATCCTTGTAGCGACATAGCCAGTTCTGGTAATGAATACCAATTTATCAATTGTGGCTTAGTGGTTAGGGCATTCGGCTCACGATCGTAAGGTCGTGAGTTCAATTCCCTGCGACGCATTGTGGCTGTGAGCAAGACACTTTATTTTGCATTGCTCCAGTTTACTCAGCTGGCAAACATGAGTAGTACCTGCATTTCAAAGGGCCGGCTTTGTCACGCAATGTGTCACGCTGAATCTCCCTGAGAACTACGTTAGGGGTACACGTGTCTATGGATTGCTCAGTCACTTGCACGTTAATTTCACGACCAAGCTGTTACTTTGATCGTATCAGCTGGGACCCTCGTCGTCGCAACCGACGGAGTACTCCGTCAATTGTGAGTAGGAGAATAATGAGAGCAGCATGTTTCAATGGAGCAACACGAATGAAATTCAATTCATGATAGACAAGAAACATTTCCACAAGAAATGCGTGCAAAATTTTGTGAACGGCGAGAAAACGGTTAGCTACGTTGATATCTTTTTCGATAAGCATCTGAAAGAGTAGCAAACCATATCGCCTTTGGTTTCAACGGTGAAATTTTGGTTGAACATCCAGTGAATTATTTTGACATTCAAATTGTATCTAAATGGCTGAACGTTACAAGAAGTGTGCACCGCACACGTCAGTTCTAGACAGATTCAATATGATGTTTTCGGGCTGTACCGTTGAAACATTTGTACGACCAGCCGATGGGATTATCTGTAGTTTCTATTTGTCCAGTTTAATTCATCTTGCTGGGTCTTACTGGAGCCCAAACGTAAGGCAACAGTCCAAGAAATCATGAAGTTGTAGCAAACGTAGGGACTTGTGATCGGAAACTGATGTCAAATACTTAAACATTCTATATCCATGTAGATTATTTATTGTTGAATTACATGGAAGATATCCTACACAAGAAAACGTAATTGTTAACCATTCTTCCCATCAATTTCAGATGTTAGGATTAAGAAGACATGTATCCTTAGTTGAAAATCTCACAGATGTTTCCTACTTGCTGAAATACCAGTCGTTCAGCAAAGCATATTGGCGTATCATGCAAGGGAGTTACTTTCATTTACAACGTTAAGACTACAGGGATTACGATAAATTTAGTGATATTCATATTTTCAACTTAACGCTGGCGTCAACTATAGAAAGATGCGCTCTGCTATCATGAATATAATTACAACAATCACAGACCCGTATTTGGTTCAATATCAAATATTAATGCTGCAAGTTTTCTATGAGTGTGGTTTAGAGGCTAAAACTAATAAATAAGCCAACAAAATAGAGACACAATAGTCTACACATTCATTATAATGATGTCATTGTTGATTTTGCTCATATTTCTTTGGGGAAACAGTTACTGATAGCACAGGAAATATTGTTAGTTGTTAGAATACTTGTAACAGTGACAATTTAAAACATCAATTAGCATAACTTTGAGAAAAACAGTCAACAAAGATATAATTTTTTTTTTTTTTTTTGAAAAAATATTGGTTTTGAAGTTTTAAATAAATATCTGCAAACAAAAACTCAAAGTATGTTTGAAATTCATAAAATCGTCGTATAATAAAGACTGACTTGAAACGAAGTGTCTGTGTGAAGTTGAAATAAAAAGCAAATATATGCAAAGCAATGAGAAACAAGATGTATATTAGCAAAATTTTAGCAATAAATAAAAAGGGAATTAAATTTGCAGACGAAATAATGTTATGTGTGATACGCTAAAACTGATAATGTCCTATGCAATAAACTAGTACAGAACAACACAGAGGGACACCGAACTGCGATTAAACAGGCACTTTCACGATTATATATATATATATATATATATATATATATATATATATATATATATATAAGCAAAAAGGATATTCAAAGTTAATGCAGAGCAATCTTCAGCTTCACAAAGATATAGAAATTTAATGAAATTAAATTTAAACAGGACATATTTTTATAGTGAAATTTAAACTCACCAAGTAGAAAAGAAGAAGAAAAAAAACAGTTTTACTTAGCCAGACCATACAGTAAATAGTTGATTTTGCAGATGCAACATTAGTAAAAAATAGACTTAGGTTGTAATGGAAATTAACATTTCACCGGAAGTTGTACTAGAAGATGAATAATCATGTTAAGCTATATACTCGTTGATATTTTAGACTTAAAACTGAAATTTATTATTCTATAATCTTTTGTAAAACGATCGTTTTGCAGTGTTAATCTCCGATTAGTAGTATAGATTTTTTTAGATTGTGGCACCTATCCAGATAACGCAAAATATACTGCCTGTAGAGACTTCAGTTCTACTTGCTGGATGCTGGTCTTCAGCTGGGCAGTGCTATGATGGATAATTAGAAATCATTTCATTATATGTAACATCGTTAAATGAAAATAGAGAAGTAATAAATTGCCTGTTATATGCGCAAGTTAAGTTACTTGGGATCGACTGCAATTGTCTGAAATGCTGAAGTTGCTATAGATATGATATCACATGAAGAATTTATAATTACGCAACAAGATTCCCAGTAATTTTATGAGCATCACACCAGTGAAGAAAATAAAGTGTGGAGCCCGTGTTCCTTTAAACAATTTTCTATCGCAATGTACACAGAAAATTCTGTGTTGCCCTGGATTTGATCATACTGATATACATCTAACTCATTTACCGTTTGAATGATATTCGCGAGATTTTTTATATTTTCATGAATTTCGTATTAACAATGCCTGAAACATTAGCATGATCGTGACATATCCTGTATGATCATACGTGTATGTGTGGAAATATGCATTGAAAATACTACTTAGTTTTTGCTTTGTTTCAACTTCCGTATGTTTATTTATAAACATATGTGTTTTTTGAAATTGCATACAATACCAAAAAGTTTGCAGGTTACAGCACATTTTTTTTCTTTTCTATTTAGGATTTTATACGCTATATGTTATAGTTTAGTGTTATCCATTTTCTTTCGGTTTAAAAAAAAGTTTGACCAAACACAGTTTTTAAACAGTAGGAATTCAATGCTTGAACTACGTATGATAAATGATTTGCATATATAATTGTGTAATATAAAGTGTTAAGTATATGTTGGACTTGATATTTTTAAAAGCTTTATTCTTCTAGAACTTAATTTAATTTTTGCCAGAATAACATTTTTATTACTGTATGATATTGTAATGTGCAGCCGAGTTTAAATTCCTTTTGAAGTTGTTATATCAACAATAACATTTTGACGCAGGTATGCACGCACGCACACAAACACACTCACACACACACACACACACACACACACACACACACACACAAACACATACACACACACACACACAAACACACACACACACACATACACACACACACACGCATATATATGTGTTGGTAATTTGCTCGCCATCGCTGAGAAACATCGAGATCATTAAACAAGTTAATATATCTCTTCATTCTTTTCATTCTTTAATATAATTTTAAAAAAATTGAATAGGCATCACTTGCATTGTTCAAAAGTCACGATTCGAACAATTCTAATGTCGAACACACAAATCCAGGCATTAAACTCATACAAACAAACATACTCAAACATTTATTTATATGCTGTATATCAATGCGTTAGAATCTTGACACAGTCTGTCAGTCGATTGACGATTAACCTCCATATGTCCTCCATCGAATCTTCTATATCTACAAATTTTAGTACTTTGTTAGCAAACAATATGAAAAATCCTCCATTGGCGAAATAGCTATTTTTCATACGATATACTTTTAAAACTAATTTAGAGATTAAGCAAACTAGTTTAATGGTCTCAGTATTTCACTAAATATTCACCGTTGCCTGTACAAGTCAGGTATAACGATAGCTAGCATATATATATATATATATATATATATATATATATATATATATATATATATATATATATATAGAGAGAGAGAGAGAGAGAGAGATTTATATAAACATATATACATATATACATATATGACGAATGGTTTGTGTTTCTTTTATGACATAAAACCATTTGTTATTGACTGTATTTAGTCTATTGGGTATCTTCCCATGTAACATTTCAGTCGGCGCCTCTGTATTAATGTGTACGAAACGTACACATACGCATGTATATATAGGGCCTTTCCCATTGTTGATCAACTTATTCACAAACAACACAATAGTTACTGATGGCATGTATCTATAAATTAAGGAGAGTAAAATTTTGATAATATTATTGATTCATTAGGGTGTCATTTTTGGAGATTAATGGAGTATTTTACAACTGATGTAATTATTGTGAACAATAATTTCAAATTATATCTGTTCAGGAGACAATCTCTCGTTAACTAGGTCTTCATTTAAAATGAAAATAATAGTTTGACGGTCATAGATTCGATTGGCGTGGTTGCTATTCAGACAAACGCAAGGAAATTATAAAGAAATACATTTATTCATTGAAAATATGTTTTCATATTTTTACAATATAAGACACTAAGTAAGGTAGTGGTATGATGGACATAATTATCAATTTCTTTGCTTCAAATTAAATTTCGACACTGAGGTAATAGCTATTTCTTGATTTAACTTCTTTCTGAATTGTTTCATATATAATGTTATTTATTTGAGGGGAATACCTAGAAGGGAACTAGGTGAATTATTTGTATTATTTTTATCATTAAATGCATTCACTCCAATTAAATGAATATATATATATATATATATATATATAAACTTTATGTATAAACTTTGTTAATAAAGCTGCAAATCATCAGTCAGTTTTGGTTGAAGGAGAAGGTGTAACTTTCAGTAACATTTCTGTGATGTCTTTGCAATTTTATTAATAAAGCATGTTACTTTATATCAAGCCTTCGAGTATTCTTTTTTCCACCTTGTTGGTCATTTAATTGCGTGCTCTGGTGTGTATGTATACACACACACACACACACACACACACACATGCACACACACACACACACACACACACACACACACACACACACACACACACACACATATATATATGTTTGCGTGGATGTGTTACACGTCAGTTTTCTTCTACGCAAGATAACCCATTTTAGACAAAATGCCCACACTTCATTGTTGTCAACGGGGAAGAAATCTTTTTTCTGGGTCCTATATGAAGAAAACACGTATGTACGAGTATTTCTTCCTTATTTTCATTAAGTAGATGGCAAGAATTCTTGGCCAGTTATTCCTTTAATGAAACAGCAGTGTATGAAATATATGATACCAGAATCAAAATGATGACGCATAAAACAAAATATTATTTTTAACACACTACCGATTGTTATTAGAATAAACAAAACATCGATAGAAAACAGTAAACCGGTAAATGAATGTGTAAGAAAATTGAAAGAGATGGGTTGAAAGACAAAGAGAAAAGTAGAAAACAAAAACAACTGACAAGAAAAAACATATTTCAAAGTCTACACCTCGATATTTTGACAGAATAAAACAACAATATATACATGCAATAACTTATAATTGAAGATAAAAGAGATATTGATTTATTTTATTATTGAAGATAAAAGAAATATTCAGAACAATGAATACTAGGGTTGAAGAAGAGGTCGTTGTATGAAGCCCAAGAACTTGAACTTTGATACCAAGCTTAATGATTCAACAGACAGAGAACGACACGAAGATAATTTGTTTGTCTTTAACATTAAATTATTTTTAACGTGAACCTATTGCTTTAGAAGATATAAATAAAAATGAAAATAGTAAAAGGTGAAACTAGCTTACATAAGTGGAGAAAATAAGTCATACTATTATAACAAAAGTATATCATATTAAGTTTCCTATCTATTATATTAGGCTTGTTTTTTTATTTCAATATAATGTCGTTTAACTATTTTAACACACAGGTGATGTGTCAGTATATAAGTGTGTTAACCATCGGGGATATGATAGGTATGGTAATACTATACAAGAGATGAGGACATTTCATAAGTACATACATACACAGACTTACAAACAGAGATAGAGACACACATACGCGAGCACGCACACATGTATATACAGGGTAGGTCAAAAGTCACCTGATAGTAAATGAAGACAATTTAATTCCAAGTTTTATTTATGTTTAACAACTGAATGGATTTAATAAAAGCATCAAAACATGAAAATATTTCAAACTGAAGTCCTTCTTCAGCTACACATTTTCCATTGAAGTCAATACAGAATTACAGATAGCATTTATGGAATTTTGATTTACTGTTGGGTGACTTTTGGCTAATCATGTATATACATAAACAAGTACATTATATATATATATATATATATATATATATATATATATATATATATATATATATATATATATATATATATATATATATATATATATATCTGAAGATAAACAACAAAAATCCAATAGGTTATAGCAGTACGTACGTTTCGTACAAGCTCCATTTATTCATGTAGTGAAAACATCACAGAAAATACAATGAAAAAGTACTCCTCAGCTGCATAATGGAATTTCATTTTAGAAACAGCAGCATAGTCGAGATGTTATGTTTTCTTCACTTACTCTTGCTTTTTGCAAGCATCTTCAAAATGACTTTCTAAAATGAAATTCCATTATGCAGCTGAGGAGTACTTTTTCATTTTATTTTCTCTGGTGTTCTCACTACATGAATAAATGGAGCTTGTACGAAACGTACGTACTGCTATAACCTATTGAATCTTTGTTGCTTAACTTCAAATTTTATTCACCAAATCTCTTGATTTTGTTTTTGGTTTTTATCCTACCAAATTCTGGTGCCTCAAACATTTTAAGTACCACATTTAATCTTTTGATTGAATTTATATTATTATTATTATATATATATATATATATATATATATATATATATAGGGAGAATACAGAAAAAAACAAAAGACGACGACAGTTGGTGTAGAAAACAAACAGATGTATTAGTTTAACACTCGGGAATTGAACAAGTTTTTAACGTTTCGAGCGTACGCTCTTCCACTGAAAGGAACACAGAAAAAAACAACGAGAGAAAAAAACGTGTGTGGTGGTTAGCTATCTGTCATATATATATATATATATATATATATATATATATATATATATATATATATATATATATATATATATATATATATATATATATATATATATATATATATATATATATATATATATATATATATATATATATGTATATATATATATATTTGTGTGTGTGTGTGTGCGTGTGTGTTAACGTAATATATGTTGAGATATATCCACTTATACTTCTCTCTCTCGCTCTCCATTTATCTATTCATCTTTCTATATGTATTAACACATATATGTGTATACTAAAACGTATATAGTTCCTTAAAATAATCTATCGCCTATCCTAGTAGACTCGATTCTTTTTGTCCTTTCAAATTTTATATGACCTCTTGATACATTTTTCAATACACTCTCACACACCTGTTTTCTTTTACAAAAGAAGTCTCATCTTCTAATGAAAGACTTATCGCTCGATGATATATCCTTCTATGGCAATCCCTCTATGAAAATATATCACACAGTTATGGTTAATATCTATATAAATTTTATATTAACATATGGATTTTATTTTACCATGAGGCGTGTGGTAAGTAGTTTGCTTACCGACCACATGGTTTCGGGTTCAGTCCCACTGCGGGGCACCTTGGGCAAGTGTCTTATACATGCATATACGTATATTTATATATGTATGTGTGTGTATACATTTGTGTGTCTGTGTTTGTCCCCCAACATCGCTTGACAACAGATGCTGTTCTGTTTACATCTCCGTCACCTTGCGGTTCGGCAAAAAAGAGCGATAGAATAAGTGTTAGGCTTACAAAGAATAAGTCCTCGGGTTGATTTCCTCGACTAAAGGCGGTGCTCCAGCATGGCCACAGTCAAATGACTGAAACAAGTTCAAGAGTTGTAGCCAACCGAATTGCTTCTCCACCGAACAAAATGCTTAGCAACATTTCATCCGGCCTTTCGTTCTGTGTTCAAATTCGTTTCCTCCATTTAAGTTCGTTAAAATAATTATCAGTTGAGTACTCGCGAAAGTATATTCGTTTCAAATGTTGGCACAAAGCCAGCAATCCTCAAGGGTGTGGTAAATCGATTACATTAACACCAGCGATCAAGCGTTAACTAATCGACCCCGAAGTGACGAAAGGCAAAGTCGAAATCGGTGAAATTTTAACACAGAACGTAAAGACGGACGATATATCACGAAGCATTTTGTTCGGCGGCCTGCTAACAATTCCGCCAGCTCGTTGCCTTATTTAGACAAAATAATATTGTTTGATACCTTACGTTCATTATCTTAGTGCTCTAAAATATGTCATTTTGTCTAAATTTACATTTTACTGACCTACATATGCCAAAAAGTCCCATGTAATAAACGTTTTGTTGGAATTGAAATATATATCCTCAAACACTGTGAATTTTTGTTATCTACGAATTGCTAGAGTCATTTATGCTCAGTATAATTACTTTTGATTAAAATTGCTTCACCAACCCCCAATTTTTCCAATATTACCCGGTTACAAGCTACAAAAATATTCAATCATTCTCATATTTTATCCTTGTTGTTCTTGTGCCTGCCATATCCCATTGTACCCTCTGTCTATGCTGGGATGGAATACTAAATCAAGTCGCAAATATGGGTGCACTGGATTTGAGAATATTATAATATTACTATGTTTGCATTGAATGCTATTTCTGAATAGAACAACTGCGTTTTGGTTGAAGAAACGAAAGATTTATAAAACAAAGTAGGAACTGGCATAGCTTTGTAGTTAAGAAACTTCTTTTGGAGCTATGAAGTTGCGTATACAATCCCACTGCGTAATGTTGGACACGTGTCTTCGTCTATTACCCCCACACCGAGAGGAACACATCATTGCAAAAGGATTTGGTATTAAAACAGCCTTTGTTAGAGCCTGTGGTAAATAGATGAGTGCGTGTAAATATATATATATATATATATATATATATATATATATATATATATATATATATATATATATATATATATATATATATATATATATTTAGAGGTTGAAATAGCATCAATATGGGGTAATAATATACAATGAATTATTTGTTCTTGCCTAGCATTGTTTGGAAAGTAGTAATATTCATAATAAAATAAGTCTACAAATAAATCTTAGTTCATACATATTCAACAGAAAATATATAAAACGGAGATGTAGCCCTAATATCATTTATGAACTGCCAAAATCCAACATATACTCTGTCGGGCGTTTCAATTTAGCCTATATATTAAATTGCAATAATTAAATCATTTTATTAGGCAAAATCTCATCAAAGGGGTAGAAGATATACCGTTAGGTTATTAGGTGTTGTGTTTTCAAATCAGCTCAGCAGAAAGTGATTATGTTGGATTTATGCAGTTAATAAATCATATTAATGCTACTTCTCCATTTCTTAAATTTCCTCTCTCCTTCACTCTCTCTCTTTCTCTTTCTCTGTATATATATATATATATATATATATATTTATATATATATATATATATATATATATATATATATATATATATATATATATATATATATATATATATATATATGCATGTATATATATACATAGATAGATAGATATAGATATGTATATATATATATATATATATATATATATATATATATATATATATATATATATATATATATATATGTATGTATATGTATATATATATATATATATATATATATATTTATATACATATATATATATATATATATATATATATATATATATATATATATATACATGTATATATATATATATATATATATATATATATATATATATATATATATATATATATATATATATATATAAATATATATATATATATATATATATATATATATATATATATATATATATATATATATATAAATATTTAAATGGAATTATGCGCAGGTGTTATTCAAATGTTTTTAATTGCGACATATGTTCCTAAGAAAGCGTTGGTGTTATTCAAAAAGGAATCAAATGGTGTAAAACATTGCGATCGTCTTCTCATTGAAGAAATAAAGAAACCAAACACAGCAATAAGACATTTTAACAGAATTTAATGACTTTGTATATGATGAAGGGAATGCCAGCATGTTTTTTGTTAAAACCCGTTAGTAGATGCAATGTGAAAGTAGTTAATCGAAAGAGAAGGAGGAGAAAGAAAGAAATTAGCAGAAATCTAATAGTGGAGAGATATAGAGCGATCGGTGAATTAGAATAAAGCCTAGGGACTTGGAAGTAGATATATTTAGTGGACGTGAATTGTAAGAAGACATAGATTATCTGCTAATGTTGATATCGTCAACGATAAAGCTGAATTTTATAACTCTACCTTACTTAAAGCAGGCTATAAACAAAACATTATTTATATATTAACCCTATTGACATGAATTTTACCTCTATTAATCAGAACATGAAATCAAGTCATAACGATATCAATTTTATTTCGAATACCAACACCAAATCGAGTAACGTAATTCTGCAGCGTAAGGGAGATAACCGTCATTTAAGACCCTTTTTTTCATTATAAAGGTACATCGCGGACTTTTAATGCTAATTTCACTAATAACAAGGTATGCCCTAGCAAACACTTTGGTTAATAATTCCATATGGAAAGCAGATCAAATCCAACCTCTCTTACCAATTTCCTGAAGCTAGAGAAAAAAAGGTAAAAAACAGGAACTTGTCTATGATCATTTGATGTATGGATAAAATATATGATAAATCCA